>NC_142078.1:12815877-13048377 GCF_059756535.1 Pantherophis guttatus | reverse complement strand
TGGCGGGAATATTCAGAGTCAGTTTTCCACCAGCCCGTGCCAATATGACATATCCAATAAACCTATTCTTTGAGGAAATTGCCTGCCTCAGAGTTTTGTTTGCTATGGGTATATTACTTGGAACCCTGGACATTAAACCGACTCTGATTATTCCCGCGACACTCTCTGAATTTGAAACTCTGAAGTTTTCTACTGCACAAAATAAGGATCTATGACATAACAATCCTTTTAATCGGGTGCCCTTGTTTCTGAGTGGTGAATAATTCGCTTGGGGGTTATTTGGAGACTTGGTTTGAAATCAAAGGACAATATTTAGAACAAAACCTGGAAGCATGGGGATGAATCTTAATGGTCAATCTCTTTGGGGTATCACTGAGGACCCAAACAATGAGTTGATAGAAGAGATATTTGCAGCTCAGGGTTGAACAGTGAAGTGCCTGATGTTCTTTGAGCTTAGTGGCCCAGATAGTTGGTGTCTCGTAGTTGAAGTCACAGGAACTAGATTTCTTTTCTGTTTGGTTTGAAGGTCTCTGCTCAAAGGTTGAAATATTTCCTTCTGGTCAAAATCTGGCCTTCTAAGCTCCATGTTTGACCACAGAAAGAGAACTTGTTGTTGTTGTTAGTTGCGAAGTCATGTCCGACCCATCGCGACCCCATGGACAATGTTTCTCCAGGCCTTCCTGTCCTCTACCATCCTCTGGAGTCCATTTAAGCTCACGCCGACTGCTTCAGTGACTCCATCCAGCCACCTCGTTCTCCGCCGTCCCCTTCTTCTTTTGCCCTCCATCGTTCCCAGCATTAGGCTCTTCTCCAGGGAGTCCTTCCTTCTTATCAGGTGGCCAAAGCATTTGAGTTTCCTCTTCAGGATCTGGTCTTCTAAAGAGCAGTCAGGGTTGATCTCCTCTAGGACTGACCGGTTGGATGGCCTTGCAGTCCAAGGGACTCGCAGGAGTCTTCTCCAGCACCAGAGTTCAAAGGCCTCCATTCTTTGGTGCTCAGCCTTCCTTATGGTCCAAGAGAAAGTATAGCTGCTATAAAAAAATTAGCTGCTATATAAAAATTAATTCTTAAATCAATTTGATTTTTTAAAAAATATTACATTGAGAAAGCTCTCTTTGCTGAAAACTCTGCAATTGGCTTATTTGCCTCTAAAATAAAACAAGCAGAGAATTTGCTTCCCCCAGCAGTGGGAAGAAGGAAGGAGGGGTTACGAGGTGCATGTGTTAAACATGGCCTTTCCTGTTTGTTCCCTTTGTTAGTACGCCAGGTAGCGCTTACGCAACTGATAGTTTGACAGCTATCCCCTAGCAACCAGCGTCTCCAGGAGCTTCCCTACCTGTAGTTCAGCAAAACAGCTCATTCCGTACATAGTTACATTTTCATAAAAGCAATGAAAAAAAAACCTCCGTAGGGCAGTTTGCTAGGGACAGGTTGAATGCATTATGCTCCTTCGACTAACCTGCAGCATGGCGTGACCTGGAGGAAGGTGCATCCTTTGGCACCTTCTGTTGTTGCTCTTTTTTTTTTTTTTAAATTGCTTTCCACTCTCTGATGTCCCTTTCTTCTTTTGCCCTCCATCCTCACTCCATCTCCAGGGAGTCCTTCCTTCTCATTAGGTGGCGAAAGGATTTGAGTTTCCTCTTCAGGATCTGGCCTTCTAAAGAGCAGTCAGGGTTGATCTCCTCTAGGACTGACCGGTTGGATGGCCTTGCAGTCCAAGGGACTCGCAGGAGTCTTCTCCAGCACCAGAGTTCTTTGGCACTCAGCCTTCCTTATGGTCCAACTTTCACAGCCATCCCTTGCAACTGGGAAAACCAGAGCCTTGACTATACACACTTTTGTTGGCAGAGTGATGTCTCTGCTTTTTAGTATGCTGTCTAGATTATTCATTTTGTCTAGTTTAATGAGAAGAAGGACTTGGGGTGACATGATAGCAGTCCTCCAATGTTTGGGGGTCTTCAACAAAGAAGAGGGGGTCCACCTATTCTCCAAAGTACCAGAAGATAGGAGAAGAAACAACGGATGGAAACTAATCAAGGAGAGAAGCAACCTAGAACTAAGGAGAAATTTCCTGACAGTGAGAACAATGAATCAATCGAATAGCTTGCCTTTTGGAGTTGTGGGTGCTCTATCACTGGACATTTTCAAGAAAACACTGGATGGCCATTTGTCTGAAATGGTACAGGGTTTTCTGCTCAAGCGGGGGTTGGTCTAGAAGACCTCCAAGGTCCCTTCCAACTCTGTTATTCTGTTCTTCAAACTCGGGAGGACTTGAGACAAAGTTGACTCCTCCACCCCATTCATTCCACATCTCCCATAAACAAAGTCATTTCACCCTCCCTTAACCCTAAATCCAGAAGTTTCCCATCAGGCCCCTTTCATAAAAGTGGCCTCCCAAGGGCCGTTCTTAAGAACAAAGCTAGAGCCTTCCTTCATTTTCTGATTCGGACTCGTGAGCAAACCCCTGGCTCAGACACGGAGCTTTGCTGGGTAAATAACTCGGGTAGTAATCCTGTGCTTGAATCCAGCTAATTAAATCCTGGCAAAACATCCTTTCTGGCCCAATAACAGCAAAGACGACAAATGAAGGGGGGAGAAGGAGGAGGAGGAGGAGGAGGAGGGGAAGAAAAGAAGAAGAAGAAGAAGAAGAAGAAGAAGAAGAAGAAGAAGAAGAAGAAGAAGAAGAAGAAGAAGAAGAAGAAGAAATAATTATTATGAAAGAAATCCTAGCAAATCAGCTCTATCCTCCTTCTCCAACCTGGAAGAGAAGAGAAGGAGGAGGAGGAGGAGGAGGAGGAGGAGGAGGAGGAGGAGGAGGAGGAGGAGGGGGAGGGGGAGGGGGAGGAGGAGGAGGAGATGCAAATTGCTTGGATTGGACATGGGACTGGCGAAGGCAGATTTAGAAAAGCAAGCAGCTCTTGAATTCTGCATCCTTTGGTGGAAAAACAGCTTTGCTTAACACAAGGGAGAGGTGGATCAAATTAAGTTTTCCCTATTTCCCTCCCCCAAAGTAAAATTCTTCCTTTAACCAGCAGCTGGGCTACTCCCTTGTTCGTCCAGAGGTGTCAAAATAATCTCGAAGAACAAGAAGAAGCAGCCACTGGGGGGGACAGAGACCTCAAAAGAGAAAAAGCGGGAAGGAAGGAAGGAGGAAAGAAGTGTCCAAGAATGCCATCATGTCACAAAGAATGGACAGTTCTTTTTTCTTTTTTTTTGATTAAGCAGCATCCACTTCAGCTGCAGGGCTGACCCCCAGCTTTTCTCCAGCTTTTGGGAGGTGGGATTATCCTCTGCTTCTGTTTAATTACACCTCAGATGGAAGAAGCAATCGGGAGTGGGGGGGGGAGAAGGCTTTGATTCCTCTTTAGAGGCACAGTTAAGTCAAACAACATGGCTGGAAGGCTGAACTTTTCATTAAGATAAAGAGGTCTCGGATGGGCCGAGCACCGGACAGTCCCCAGTTAATATCCCCCTTCGATTGATGCTTTTAAGCTCCAGATCGGTATTCTCAGCCAGGCTGGGGAACCTTGTTCCCTCCTTGAAAGAAACAGATGAGAGATATTTATTTACGGCAGGAGGGAGAAGGAGGAAAACAAAGAAAAACGGGAAGCTATTTTTTATTCATCTTAGAGAGAGAAAAATCCTAATTCCTCCCTCTTTTTCCCCTACGTTTTTGTTAACCTCTCTCTCAAATACCAACTTCTAATTTTATTTTATTTTTTAGCGTGTGGCAAATACATGGACTTAAGGGAAAGGGAAAGGTTCCCGTCGCACATATGTGCTAGTTGTTCCCAACTCTAGGGGGCGGTGCTCATCTCCGTTTCAAAGCCGAAGAGCCAGCGCTGTCCAAAGACGTCTCCGTGGTCATGTGGTTGGCATGACTCAACGCCAAAGGCGCACGGAATGCTGTTCCCTTCCCACCAAAGGTGGTCCCTATTTTTCTACTTTTGCATTTTTTACGTGCTTTCGAACTGCTAGGTTGGCAGAAGCTGGGACAAGTCACGGGAGCTCACCCCGTTACGCAGCACTAGGGATTCGAACCACCGAACTGCCGACCTTTCAATTGACAAGCTCAGCATCTTAGCCACTGAGCTAACATTCAAATGTTAATGTCCATTAACACCAACTTGTAATAATAATAACCATAAAAAAGACTCCCAAAAATATGTTTGGATAGTGGACGTGGCAGCGCCTGTAGACAGCAGAAGAGAAGAGAAAGAACTGGCGAAAAATCATCAAAGATCTGCAAATAACAGAATTACAGAGTAGGAAGGGACCTTGGAGGTCTTCTAGTCCAACCCCCTGCTCAAGCACTGTAGCATTTCAGACAAGTGGCTGTCCAACATCTTCTTAAAAATTCCCAGTGTTGGAGCATTCACAACTTCTGGAGGCAAGCAGTTCCACTGTTTAATTGTTCTCACTGTCAGGAAATTTCTTCTTAGTTCTAGATTGGTTCTCTCCTTCATTAGTTTCTATGCATTGCTTCTTGCTCTGACTTCATGTGTTTTGGACAATAGGTTGACCCCCTCTTCTTTGTGGCAGCCCCTCAAATATTGGAAGACTGCTATCAAATCACTCCAGTCCTTCTTTTCATTAAACCAGACATACCCAATTCCTGAAACCGTATGTTTTAGCCTGGAGTCCCCTAATTATCTTTGTTGCTCTGTTCTGTTTTCTTTCTGAAGTCTATTAAATTTATGAAATAGAAATAGAACAACTGTAGGAAAAGAAAGCAATGGTAGTAGTGATAGGTAATCTTGGGTTCAATCCCAAAAGTCCTGGAGCAACTTTTGAACACTCCTGACATTGACAAAGTCTCCATCAGTCAATTTCAAAAGGCAGCTTGACTTTGGAGCAGCTTACATCCTGCAAGGTGTTTGATGATGTTAAAAACTTTTAACATCATCAAACGAGAACATCTGCCTGTCCCAGGTCTTTGGGAAGGACTCGATAGGTTGACAAAAAATGCCAAATCCAGCCTGAACATCTGGCTGACTGTGCAATGGACCGTAATCATAATGTTACTGGTGGAGATATGAATGTGAGATTCCTGGTTTAAAGCAGTTTAAAGCTTCGTCGGACATCTTAACCCATCTGACAGCGATTAAACGAAGCAAGCTGGTAGATTTTTTTTCTTAACTAAAGGAAACAATAGTTTTTAAAAAAATCTTTCCACAAATATGTAGCAATTGATCGCCTTGTCTCTGGTCTTTCTCATTTTAAATTGAGTTGGATGGAGCGAGCGTCCTACATCAAATCGGTAGGTTATTACCTGGTCACAGGGATTTACAATCAGTTATATGTGGGAGGTATCTCTGCCTCTGAGCTCTTTCCCTCCTCCAATTCCTTCCAGATTTTCTTGCATCTACGGGATGTATTTATACCAGAATGATGATGTTTTTGTAAAACAGAAGCACATTTAGAAGGGTTGAGTTTGGACGTTCTGGTTTTGAACTCTTAGTGGAAAGGTGATGGGAATTTTGAAGATTATAAAAGAAGGCTAGAGTTTCGTTTGTGTCCCCTGAATAAAGAAAATAGCAAGATTAATTTTGTTTGTTTATTGCTTTCAATAAATGCCCTTATGGCTACCCAACACACAACAATGGCCAAGGGGGATTAATAAAGGTCAAGAACCCAAGGCAAAAAGGAATTATAATAAATATAAATAAATGGTCTGAGTCACTGCGGTGGTACATAAATATAATAAATTATCAGTACATACACAACAGTGTGTAGGGTCCTTGGTGCTCTCTGAACTTGGTGGTTTTCTTGCAGATGTTTCATTACCCAACTAGGCAACACCATCAGCGTTAGAAGGGAGTAGGGTTTACAGAGAGGAAGAGGAGGAGGAGAGGGGAAGAGGGAGGAAGAGGAGGAGGACTGTGGGGTCCTTAGTGGGCTTGATGCAGACATTTCATTACCCAGCTAGATAGCATTGACATTGCTAGAAATGAGGGGGGGTTGCTCTCTACTTATATACAAGTGGCAAATACAAATAAGCAGAGAGCAAACTAGTTGAGAGTGAACTAGCACTGATGATGTTCCCTAGTTGGGTCATGAAACATCTGCAGGAAAACTTCCAAGCTCAGAGAGCACCAAGGACTCCACACTTCAACCCCGAGCTTTAAAAAATTCTCTTCTATTGACACAACAGCGTGCAATCATAGTGGCAAGTTCTTTAGCTGACATTGGCCTTCATACATGTCAAGTTCTTCCCAAGAATTGTATGTTATAATGTAATGGTGTATGTGTGTAGATTCAAGCAGTTTGGACCTTTTGCAACTAACAGATAAAAATTTTGTCGAGGCACAATGCAAGGCTTTTCGGCAGGACAGCCAGTGTGCCAATAATTTATTTATACCGTAATATTTCAACTTCGATTTTCAGATACTTTTTGATGTGCTCTCAAATTCTTTGTCTTCTATTCTACTATCTCTTGGTACTCCCACATCAATTATCCATACTTTCTTCTTTTTCAACCACAGCTACATCTAATAATTATGAGCATTATTAGATAAACACAATAGCATCTAAGCTTTTTCCTTTCATCTTCTGCTTCAAACCAGCACAACCTTAGAGACTTCAAGAAAATCCAGAATGGACTGATGGACAAAATAGACAGCTTTCAGTCGAGAGTTTTTTCTTCCTTTCTATTCGTCTATTTTCTTCTACGTTAACAAAGCGAGGTTTCGAATTCACCAAAGACTGATAGAACTGCCAGCAAAAATAAAACTGGGAAGAACAGAGGTGCGGGGATAAAATAATATAGTTTTTTTAAAAAAAACTCATAACCTACAGTTTGCTGACTGAAAAAAAAATAAAAGGCCTTCAGAAAATTATTTTGATGAGCTGATGAGCGGGCTAAAGAAGAAAGAAAAATTGGCGGGAAAGTGGGGGGAAGAAATATCTTTCTTCCTCATATTCTACCCACTTAAAGACCTTTGTCATATGTTTCACATTAAAGCTATCGTGCTTTTAATACTGGTGGTTAGCCGGAGGGGAAAAAAAACCCGAAGCAAAGATTCATGTAGCTTGCAGGCCTATGGTAGCTGAATATTTAATAGTTTTTATGTGTGTTAAGGAAGTATATATTTATTTAGCAGGAAAATTATCAATGGTCAAACAGATTCTTCTGTGGTTGTTGTTGGGATGAATCTGTAGGTTATATATTTGTATCTTGCCTTTACTATATTTACCAATAACTTATCCAACACACCTTCTGCCTCCAATTTTCCTCATAACAACAACCCTGTGAGGTGAGCTGAGCTGACTCAAAATCTCCCAGACGGCTTTCACGGCTAAGACAGGACTGGAACTCGGAACCCGCTCTGGGAAGTGTCTGAAGCCGAGGTCATTATTTTATGACCCGGAAGTAAGGTTCTCCACTAAGAAATCACCCGGAGTTGTCCGCAGTACGAAGTTCTAGCTTTTAAAAATAAGTATTGTTATGAGTGTGGAGAGAGTTCGTGGACATCTTAATCTGAGCCACGGAGGCAAAATCTGTACATGTATTTGTTGTTGTTGTTGTTAGTTGCGAAGTTGTGTCCGACCCATCGCGACCCCATGGACAACATTCCTCCAGGCCTTCCTGTCCTCTACCATCCCCTGGAGTCCATTTAAGCTCACGCCGACTGCTTCAGTGACTCCATCCAGCCACCTCGTTCTCTGCCGTCCCCTTCTTCTTTTGCCCTCAACCGTTCCCTGCATTTGGCTCTTCTCCAGTGAATCCTTCCTTCTCATTAGGTGGCCAGAGCATTTGAGTTTCCTCTTCAGGATCTGGCCTTCTAAAGAGCAGTCAGGGTTGATCTCCTCTAGGATTGACCAGTTGGATCACCTAGCAGTCCAAGAGACTCGGTCACTGGATTTTCAACTGTAAGTCCCACCGACCCTCCCTAGAAATGGGAAATGATTCAAGATGAGTCCAAGTACTTTGGTAACCAGAAGCAAAGAAGTCCAAAACAAAAACATATAAGAGTTGAGTCTTAAGTAAGACGAATGGGATATTGTCCTAACTTTAACTGATCAAACAGGTGAGCTAAGAGGGCTGAGGAAGAAGCTGTAGGACATATACAAGAAGGAGTTATTGAGAGGTCTCCTACTGCTATCCTTTTGGAATATGCTATCCAAGATGAGTTGTCTCACTCTTGAATGACTATACGGCTGGCATGACAGCAAAGGATGCAGGAGCAATGTCCAGCATCTCCAGGTAGGCCCAGAAACATTTGAAGATTGATTGATGACGTTCCCAATATACTTGGTCAGTGAAAACGATTAATCAGTAGAACAGCTTGCCTCCAGATATTGTGGGTGCTCCATCATTGGAGGTTTTCAAGAAGAGACTGGACAGCCATTTGTCCGGAATGATTTGGGCAGCAGTCACCAACTGGTGGTCCGTGGACCACTGGTGGTCCGTGAGAAAATTTTGGTGGTCCGCAGAAAAATTATTTGCATTTTTTATATTGCACTAAATGAGGAGTCCTCAAACTATGGCCGCTGGGTTGGATATGTGCAATGAACATTTGTGTTGCTGCAGATAGTCTCGCCCTTCGGGGGTTTTTTGTGTGGGTTGGAGGGGGGCAGAAATTCTGACTTGGGGTCTGCTTCAGCCTCCTGGTGTGGGGCTTTGGGCGAAGGGTTGAGGGAAGCACCGCTGGTGGCAAGGAGTCATAGGGCCTCGTTCCAGTGGGAGTGCCTCATGGCCTGGAATTGGCTGACTATCTCAGCCCACTGAGCCTCCAGGCGCCGGTACCTGGCCTTGCACTCCCGCAGGCCTTCCCTCTGCTTGGAAAGCCTATGCTCCTAGTCCTCAGTGAGGTGCTTCTGCTGAGCCTCCTTCTCGGTCAGATCCAATTTGAACTGAGCCAGCTGTTTTGCCAACTCTTTCTCTTGGTGGCTGCTTAGCTCCAACAACTGCTTCCTGTTGGGACCCTAAGGAGCCCAGGTGGGCAGGCAAGGAGTGGCCGGGAGGAGAGGGGCGAGTAGAGGCCGGTGAGGTGCCCCTCGATGTGAGTGACATCAAGTTGGCCATGCCCACCCAGTCACATGACCACCTAGCCACACCCAGCCACCCAGTCATTAGGCAGATCATATTAGCGGTTCCGCGGGATTTAAAATTATAAATTTAGTGGTCCCTGAGGTCCGAAAGGTTGGTGACCCCTGATATAGGGTGTCCTGCTCTAGCAGGGGGTTGGACTCGAAGACCTTGAAGGGCTGTTCCAAGGTCTATTGTTCTGTGTTCTACCTGTGTTTCCGTCACTTCACTGACTTGGATGGAGAAGCTCCAACGCTCGCGTTTCTTGCCCTCCGTTTCTACAAAATTCTTGCTCTGACCTGACCAGCAGCTCTGGAGGCTAATCCCGGTGAATCCCGCGTGGCTCTAAGCGATGTGCGTAGATTAATAGGCATCTTCTCCAAAAGGAAGGCTGTTAGACTTCCATTGACACATGATATATTTTATTACCTCGCTGAGAATAATGGCATGAACCGTGCCAGCACATTCATCAGCAAGCCTGCCAAATCGGTTGTCTCGCATCCAGGATGATGCTAGGAAGATTTCTCTACTCAGAGGACCCTCAGAATTGGGTTTTTGCTATTTCTGTTTTGATGTCATCCCCAAAATCGGCAGCAGAACTTAATTTGATTGTTCTGTCCCAAACCTCTTGTTTTTCTCCTACCCTCCCGCCCTGATGCTTGATGGTTCTTATCTAAGATAAATGGTTTGATAATAAAAGCATCTCCTATTGTCTTGTTCACACACTTCCGCTGATAGATTGCTGGCCCACTGAACGTGCTCCGTCTAGGAGGAAAGGAAAGCTTATTCCTGAGACCTTAAAAAAATATATCAGATCAAGCAGGTTCTGACCAGTTCTGGAGAACCGGTAGCAGAAATTTTGAGTAGTTCGGAGAACCGGTAGTAAAAATTCTGACTGGCCCCGCCCCCATCTATTTTCTGCCTCCCGAATCCCAGCTGATGGGGAGGAAATGGGGATTTTGCAGTAACCTTCCCCTGGAGTGGGGAGGGAATGGAGATTTTACAGTATCCTTTCCCTGCCACGCCTACCAAGCCATGCCCACCAAGCCACGCCCACAGAACCGGTAATAAATTTTTTTTAAACCCACCACTGGAGGGGAGGGCTGGCGTGGGCAGGGCTAGTCGAAAATCAGCTGGCCGGTGGGAGACAAGCGTGCATGCATGGTGGAGTTGACCTAGGGCAACGTCTCGCGTGCCCGCAGAGATGGCTCCACATGCCACTTGTGGCATGCGTGCCATAGGTTCGCCATCACGGGTATAGGGTCTCCTCCTTTAACAAAGGGTTGGACTAGAAGACCTCCAAGGTCCCTTCCAAAGTCCTGCCAGAATAATTCCAAAATTAGTTTCTCAAAGCTATTGTGACATGTCATGACTCAGACAGAGGGCCAAAGAGACGGGATGTGGCCATGACAGTGACAGAAGCCCAGAGACAGAGATTTCAGGTGGAACCTTTTCTTTTTGACGGCGAGTTGACAGCTGATGGGTTTTGGAGAAGAATGCTTTTCCACAGCTGCCTCGGGATTTTCACAGGGGCTGAATGCGCCAGCACAGGCGATGAAATCAGGAAGAGTTCGGCATTGTATCTTCTGTTAGATGGGAGTAAACAAGGAGGCCTCTCCCACCTCAGGTACACAGATACTGTTTGGACAGCTGCAGTGTCCATTTTGAAGGATGCCATCCCTTGGCAGTCTGTGGGCTAGTTACAAGGCCTGTGGGCGTTGCCATAGAGATGGCAAAATGCTCAGCCGAAGGCGCGCCTCTCGAGGGCTCTACATCCAGTCCGAGAAAACCAGCTTAGCTCTGAGCGGAGATACAGGGAAGCAGCCCCTAGACGGCAGTGAAAGAGAACACCGGAACAACAGACATTTCTCCTTAAAGGAAAACATTTGTAGCTCCGGGTTGAAATGAGGGGGTCCACGGCCCCCTCATTTCTCCATCGTTCCAGGTTGCTTCTCTCCTTGGTTAGTTTCCATCCGTTGCTTCTTGTCCTGCCTTCAGGTGCTTTGGAGAACAGGTTGACCCTTTCTTCTTTGTGATAGACCCTCAAATTTATTATTAATCATATTTCTATGCCGCCTGCTCTCCGAGGACTCTGGGCGGCTTACACCAAAGACAGTATACTAAATAGCATATTGCCCCCAACAATCTGGGTCCTCATTTTACCCACCTCAGAAGGAGGGAAGGCTGAGTCAACCTTGAGCCGGTGAGATTTGATCCGCTGATCTGCTGAACTAGCAGTCAGCTGAAATAGCTGCAGTACTGCACTCTAACCACTGCGCCACCTCGGCTCACTAAAATATTGGAAGACTGCTATCATGTCGCTCCTAGTCTTTCTTAAACCTTAAACCTGTGTGGAATAAACGCAAGGCCGATGTTCATACCGCATTGAACAGTCCTCTTGTGGCCTCCGTGTGATTGGTTGATTCTAATTTCAGACTGTTGTGAATGCGTCTCTTTGAGTTCGTCCTGAGACTACATAAACCATGTGGTTTTCTTGGTAAGATTTTCAGGACGGGTTTTGCCCTAGCCTTCTTCTTCCTGGATCCGAATGAGAAGGAGTGGCCCAAAGTCAGATATTTTAAGATTTGCTTCATCCCCTTACGCACAGATGGGATTTGAATACGATACAGCTTCTGTATTGAGCTGTAACCTCCCTCTTCTCTCCTGAAAATGTGTCTGGCTTCGATAAAAATTGGACCGTCTTGATTAATCTTCTCGTGGAGAAATCCTTGAGCAGCTTCCAATGAATTCCCTGGTTCTCTGAAACATGGCTTGGAAAACGTTGATGTCATAGACGATTGGGTTGGATCCAATTTTCTCTCTCCTGAATCTAAAGTGTTGAGCAAATTCATTGGAAAATCATCAAAGGTTTCCCCTCTAGCATTTCCTTCTATAGGAAACTTAGTGTGGCTGCCTTATCTATCTATCCATCCATCCATCCATCCATCCATCCATCCATCCATCTATCTATCTATCTATCTATCTATCTATCTATCTATCTATCTATCTCGAGTGAAGGTAAATCTATGTGTCCCAGGATAATGTTGCAAGATCCAATCTGGGTCAGTCAATGGGACCAGAGCTTTAGTCTTCCAACCTTTGGGACTTGTGCTGGAGCCCATCCCCAGAATCTGTCCTATGGCCTATTCAATGCAGTGGCCACACACAACCAGGCATCACATAAATACTATGCCTTGAATAGCCTTCTCTCTGGTAGAGAGAAGTTCCCTGAAGATGGGCTCCAGCACGAGTCCGAAAACTCAGAAAGCTAAACCTGGTCCCGGTGACCGACCCAGATTGGATTCTGCAGGAACTCACAACCCTTCAGATGTTTCTCAACTATTGTGAGATCCTAGCAATTACCCTTCAACAACCTCTGCAAGAGCATAAATTGACAGTCCCACAGACTAATTCCTTTCCACGTAGATTGGATGATGACATCTACAATCAGAGGTGGGTTTCGGCAGGTTTTGACCAGTTCTGGAGAACCGGTAGCGGAAATTTTGAGTAGTTCAGAACCAGTAGTAAAAATTTTGACTGGCCCCGCCCCCATCTATTCTCTGCCTCCCAAGTCCCAGCTGATCGGGAGGAAATGGGGATTTTACAATATCCTTCCCCTGCCACGCCCACCAAGCCATGTCACACCCACCAAGCCATGCCACGCCCACCAAGCCACGCCCATAGAACTGGTAGTAAAAAAAAATTTGAAACCCACCACTGCCCACAATTCTCAATTAGCCTACCCAATAACACTGCTGGCAGGAGCTGATGGATGCTGTAGTCTAGTCTATTGACATCTTCTGGCTTGGCTTTGTGGAGAGAAAGTGGGAAGGGGGCTTGATTTAGCAAACGGTGGTCCAGACAACGAAGGTTATTTCCTTTCTTCGCACCCGCACCCCACCTCTTTCACACTTCCTCTGTTTGGCAAGAGCTGTTTGTAATCTCAGCAGCATTTTGTTACAATCCCTCAGCCGGACAACGGTGGAATGCCAAGAGTCAGCAAGCTGAAAGGAACATCTCGGGCCCCGAGACACTTAATTTGAAGTATCTGCCAAGCCATCTTGAATGCAGTTTGGAGAGTCCCAAACATAGCTGAAGGCTAGTTAGCTGTTTTCCCTAGCAACCTCAGTCTGACCTCCGAGGCAGAGATAAATCTTGTGGAGGACTAAGAGGGCTTAAGGAAGACACACACACACACACCCCATTCAAAATTTGGGAGGGCTTTCTGGGCAGCATTTGTCTGTTGAGAGAAAGGAAAATCTTACTTGAAAATGCATGAAGATGTAGTTTCAGTTGATAGAATTAGGGAGGAAGGCACTCAGTAAAATCCCTTTCCTTTCCTTTCCTTTCCTTTCCTTTCCTTTCCTTTCCTTTCCTTTCCGTTCCGTTCCGTTCCGTTCCGTTCCTTCCCTTCCCTTCCCTTCCCTTCCTTTCCCTTCCCTTCCCCTTTCATCTGTCCTTCCCTCTCCTCTCCTCTCCTCTCTTCTCCTTCCCTCTCCTTCCCTTCCCTTCCTTCCCCTTCCCCTTTCATCTGTCCTTTCCTTTCCTTTCCTTTCCTTTCCTTTTTTCCTTTCCTTTCCTTCCCTTCCCTTCTCTTTCATCTGTCCTTCCCTCTCCTCTCCTCCCCTCCCCTCTCCTCTCCTCTCCTCTCCTCTCCTCCCCTTCCCTTCCCTTCCCCTTTCATCTGACCTTTCCTTTCCTTTCCTTTCCTTTCCTTTCCTTTCCTTTCCTTTCCTCTCCTCTCCTCTCCTCTCCTCTCTTCCCCTCCCCTCCCCTCCCCTCCCCTCCCCTCCTAATCATGTAGGCACGAGCCATGTGTGGAAATAAATATGCTGTCAGTGAAATCCAGACTGATACTAGGTTGTATCTGGCTGCAGGCAATGGCAGTTTCTGGTGACAGAGGTCTGCCTTCGTTTGCACTCAAAGCTCTACGATTTATGACATCAGTTTCACAGCCAAAGTGGTCCTTCCTTCCTTCCTTCCTTCCTTCCTTCCTTCCTTCCTTCCTTCCTTCCTTCCTTCCTCCTTTTTTCCTTCCTTCTTTCTTATTTTTCAAGAGGGACAGTTAATTGCCCCGGTGCCCAAAACACAGAGGAAACCCATCCAGACTCTGCTGCCATGTGTGAAATATGGCAGATGGTTGGACACCGGTCAGCTCCAGAACAGTATGTTCAACCAAAGCTGGGGTGCTATTCAGCAGGTTCTGACAGGTTCTGGAGAACCGGCAGCGGAAATTTTGAGTAGTTCGGAGAACCGGCAAATGCCACGTGTGGCTGGCCCCAGAGTGGGGAGGGAATGGAGATTTTGCAATATCCTTTCCCTGCCATGCCCACCAAACCACGCCCACAGAACCAGTGGTAAAAAAAAATTGAATTCCACCACTGAACCAAAGTATCTGATTCAACATTTGGGGGATCCCTATATCTGTTCGGATAAAAATTAAAAAATGAATGAATGAATGAATGAATGAATGAATGAATGAATGAATCAACAAATAAATAAATAAATAAATAAGCTTCAAAATAAAACGGGAAGAAGGAAGAGTTCTTCCTTCTGGGCTCCCAAGACTGTTCAAGAGGATGTCAAGCCCAGCTCCAGTCTTTAATCTGTCTGAAGCTCTTAACAACCATTACGTCAATAATGATCAACATTGCCTTGCTTGCCAAATATGGCTGGAAGCGATGCCAATCATTCGCAGGTTCTGGGCCTTTCGGGGTGGGTGGGTAATGTGTTGTTGAGGGAAGCCTGAGATTCTTCTTTCCTGGAGGACCAGTGGGTGGGAGATGGCAGCCTTGGATGGCCAGTCCATTGCCCGACTCCGCACCAACCCTCCTGAGTTTCGCAGGAAAATGGCTAACGATGGCGGGGGGGGGACTTCTCTCCTTTTCAAAGGGTTAACCCGTGTGCGCGATCTTTTTAATTGTCAAAAGCGCTCTAGGCTATTCGGGTTGGCAGATTCTTCAATAATCTGTTTTATTTTTACCTGCTGGGAGCTTAATTAAAAAACAAAGAGGCTCAATTTAAAGCTGATTACTATGCTAATTTTGTAGGAATTGGGCTGCGATTAAGCAGCTTTAAAAGAGGGGGGGGGATTTAGTTTGCCCTGGGGGAATAGGTTGGAGGCCGTTTTTGATTCCGTTTCATTACTTAGCTACAATTATTTATAAACTAAATGGAAATCATGATATTAAAGAGTAATAAAAAACACGAGTGTCTATGTATTATTGAGCAGGGGAAGTTTTCTCCTCCCTCTCCCTCTCTCCCTCTCTCTCTCTCCCCCCTCCTCTTTTTTCTCCCTCATTTTTTAATTTAGCACCGAAACGTGCCGGGGACTTTATTACGATGACTTGCAGTTAACACAGCTAAATGCAGTTGTTAAATATAAGATGCCTTTTATATGGGCCCATAAATTGGGTCTTTGTCTCTTCTGCTTTCCCGCCGATAGATCACATGAATAAGTTTATAAAGTCATCATGGTGACAACCAAGATGAAGCTCAGGTTGTTGGGAGCAAAGAGTTTTATGAGACGAGAGGCAAAAGAAGTCTCTTTAAATGGGAATAAATTATCTCGGGGTGCGTGGTTTAAGACCCCTGGGAATCTGAGGTTTGAGCGTGGAAGAGCTCAAGCTTGCAATCCCAGCAGAGCTGGGTCGATCTGAATTGCTCAGGAAGCATCTGAAGAAGCAGATCTCAACTCGTTCTGGAGATCTCCTGTGGTTTCATGCAGGGGTGGGCTGCTGAGGGTTTGCAGGGGTTCGGGAGAATCTCTAGCTAAGATTCTGTGCAGTTTGGAGAACCCCCAAATCCCACTCCTGGCTGACCCCGCCACTCTACCTGTTTCCGGCCTCCAGATGGCCTCCGAAGCCTGGGGAGGCCGTTTTCACCCTCCTGGAGCTTGAGGAAAGCCTCCGGAGCCTGGGGAGGGCAAAATTTTGAAGCCCACCCCTGGTTTCATGCTTGGAGTGTCCAAACAGGGCACATTCAAACCCCTGCATTCAATTGCTTCAGTGCTCGGTGGATCGTTGCGAACATGAAACGAATCGTTGGGGACATTCATGTTGTCTTAAACTCTGTGGATGAAGGGCAGCGATAAGGAGTAAGAAATAAAACAGGGAAGCCATGGCAAAGGACGAAGTATCGGGGAGAAGTTTGACGCATGGCAGGATAACAGGAACCTTCTCATGAAGTCTTTATGGAGATTCTCAATCATCCAGGTCATGGTTGTCCCAAAGGTGCTTTCCAAAATGCAACTGGACTTCCTTCAATTCTAGTTCTCATCCAGAAGTAGAATTGAAGAAGCTTCTTGAATGAGAAGTGAGACATCTTGACATGCTGAGGCTCTAGAAAGAGTGCAGAGAAGAGCAACCAAGATGATTAGGGGACTGAAGGCTAAAACATACGAAGAACGGTTGCTGGAACTGGGTATGTCTAGTTTAATGAAAAGAAGGACCAGGGGAGACATGATAGCAGTCTTCCAATATCTCAGGGGTTGCCACAAAGAAGAGGGAGTCAAACTATTCTCTAAAGCACCTGAGGGCAGGACAAGAAGCAATGGGTGGAAACTCATCAAGGAGAGAAGCAACTTAGAACTAAGGAGGAATTTCCTGACAGTGAGAACAATTAATCATTGGAATAACTTGCCTCCAGAAGT
Organism: Pantherophis guttatus; assembly: GCF_059756535.1. Classification (NCBI taxonomy): domain Eukaryota; kingdom Metazoa; phylum Chordata; class Lepidosauria; order Squamata; family Colubridae; genus Pantherophis; species Pantherophis guttatus. Next base: position 13,031,695 of record NC_142078.1, on the reverse strand, counting down.
TGTAAATGCTCCAACACTGGAAGTTTTTAAGAATTTGTTGGATAACCATTTGTCTGAAGTGGTGTAGGGTTTCCTGCCTAAGTAGCTGGTTGGACCAGAAGACCTCCAAGGTCCCTTCCAACTCTGTTACTCTATTTTCAAGGAATAATCCAAGAAAGACCAGTTGATTTTTGGAAAAGCATTTTTGGGACATCCCATGAAGTCATCCCTCTGGTCAATAGTTCTACTGATACACAGTTCTTCCTCGTATAGACACAGCTACCTACCTATTCTATTCTATCCCATTCATAATTTCCTATTCTATTCTATTCTATTCTATTCTATTCTATTCTATTCTATTCTATTCTATTCTATTCTATTCTATTCTAATTCTATTCTATTCTATTCTATTCTATTCTATTCTATTCTAGTGTCTGTTCATACCCCCACTCCAACTCTGTTCTTTCTTGCACCCATGACAAGGTGGCTTGGTGGCTTGAAACTTGTCTTGGCTACAGATGGATGTGTTTGTCTTCCGATGGAAGAATAGGATCAGTAGCGATAAGCTAGCAGTGCAGGTGAGGTTGGGGAGAAGCAGATTTTTTTTTCTTTTTTTCTAGAAAGCAGAAGAATTTTCCCCCGAAACTTAAGACCTGCTAACGGTGGAGCAGCAGCAGCGGTGAAAAATTTTCCATCCTGCTGCTAAGCCTCCAAAAACTTCCCTCGGGTGTGAAAAGTCCCATCACGGGGAATGCTTTTCAAAAATGCATTGGCTTGGACCATTGTTTGAACATGGTGAGTGGGAAGGATGTGCAGTCTTTGAGAGGTTCAACCCTGTCTTTCTGATCTGCCTCCTGACCCAGCGTACACCTTACATTCTTCCTTTCATGACCAACGCAGTGGGTATGTGCCCCGAGGCAACCCCTCCATTCGCCCCCTGGTCCTTCATCAAAGGAACTGTTTACAGATGGCTTGGGTTGTCTTCGGATGCCCCATAAACAGTATTCTTTTGTCTCCAAAAGGAGGAGGAGGGTGGGGAAAGCTGCTTAAGCCTTTAATGATAAGGATTTGGAGATGGAGGAGGTACTTTGTCAAAGCAAAGGGGATTGTCCACCATCAGCTTAGTGAGAAGGAAGATGGGGCGCGATCCTGGCGCAAGTGGCCTTTGTTCCTTTCTCTTGGGGGATTCTAGATCATCTTGTGGCCAGTTCAGAGACGGGAAGGAAGAGCTTTGGACAGGGCACCTCTGGGGGAAAAGCTTAAGATGTTTGTCACACTTGACTAAGGCCATGGAGCTCTTCAAAGAAGGTCTCCAGGGATTTGGGGGGTGGGCGGTAGGAAACTAAAAATAACAAATCCTGTTGCATGGAATTTGGCAGGGAAGGGAAGGAAAAGAGAAAGGGAAGGAAAGGAAAGGAAAGGAGGTAGAGAAGGAGGGAAGAAGAAAGGGAGGGAAAGAGAAAGGGAAGGGAAGGAAAGGGAGGGAGGGAAGAGGAAAGGTAGGGAAAAAGAAGGAAAGGAAAGGAGGAAGGAAAGGGAAGGAGGTAGGGAGAGAGGGAAGAAGAAAGGTAGGGAAAGAGAAGGGAAAAGAAAGGAAAGGAAAGGGAAAGGAAAGGAAGGGAAAGGAAAGGAAAGGAAAGGAAAAGAAAAGAAAAGAAAAGAGGAAGGGTAGGGAAAGGAAGGGAAAGGAAGGGAAGGAGGTAGGGAGAGAAGAAGAAAAGTAGGGAAAGAGAAGGAAAGGGAAGGAAAGGAAAGGAAAGAAGGGAAGGGAAGGGAAAGGAAGGGAAGGAGGTAGGGAGGGAAGAAGAAAGGTAGGGAAAGAGAAGGAAAGGGAAGGAAAGGAAAGGAAAGGAGAAATTCAAGACATGTAAAGCCTAGTTAAGATAAGGGACAACTTTCCTGATGATTGTTTCAAACCTTGAAAAAAGAGACCATATAAAAGTTTTAGTGAAAAATGGAGATTAAAGGTTTCGCTTCCCCATTTCTCATAACATTCGAGATGGGGGAATTCCATGTTCTTTGATCTGTTTTGGTCACCTCCTGGAGGCCTGGAAAAATGCAAAGGGAAGGACAATTGGGGTGATTAGAAGGCTAGGAAGCTCTCTTATGGATGGCAACTTCAATGCTTTTTCCTTTTTAAGTTGAGAGGCTGGGGACAGCAAAAATGGGACTTCCGGTCCTACTGGAAGTTGGCAAATGGGCCGTTTTCAGCCTCCGGAGGGCCTCGGGGGGGGGAGGCCATTTTCGCCCTCCCCAGACTCCTAGAAAGGCTCTGGAGGCTGGTGAGAGCAAAAAATGGGCCTACCGTGCCATCACGTGCCAGGAGCAGGGGGAGTGGGGGGGTCACACGCACATGCGTGGGGGCAGGGCGCATAGAAGTATGGGTGTGGGCACATGCACGCAACCCTCAGCCCATCCCCCACTCCTGGCACATGATGGCAAAAAGGTTAGCCATCACTGCTCTATACCATTTCAGACAAATGGCTGTCCAACCTCTTCTGAAAAATTTCCGGTGATGGAGCAGCCACAATGTCTGAAGGCCAAGCCGTTCCAAGATTGGTTTATTAGTTTTAAATCCTGTTGCTACTTTCTGAATTCCGAGCGCCATTTCTTCCGTATTCACTGTAAGGAAAGATCTCTTATCTGTGTTTGTGGAGCTTCTGGAATGCAGATGATCAACCATAGCCAGAGAGTGGGGAACTATAAGGACTTTTAGCCAAGTCCAACAAAGCCAGTTTTATGTTCTTACCCAAGCTAACCCAGCAAGCACACATCAATAGATATTAGGACACGGTGTATCAGTTTGACATTAGTCGTGCAATTGCTAGTAAGGAGCAAATTCCACCAGGAACAGATTCGAGTTTATTAAACGTAGCTTCCTTCCTTCCTTCCCAGCAAAGTTGGGACGACGACCGTAGACTACGTGATGGGAAATCCCTGCCACACGATATTATAATGGTTTATGTTTTTGCTAAAGGGAAAGTTCCTAGTCAAATGCAGTATATTTGAGTGCTCTAATTTGCTAGGAGAGGCAACAGAGCTGTGGTTTTGTAGAAGTTGTTCTGCTTTGGAGTAAGAGAAAAAGAAAAAGATGAATCCTTTTTAAAGATTGGTTTTGAAGTCACTTGCAAAAGCTTTGGGTTTTGGGTTCGATCCGTATTCTGTGGCTTGTTCTTAAGAGTGCGATCAAGCGACGAAAGGGGCGGGGGTGTGCTTAAAGCCAATATTGATGTTTTATGCGAAAGGTGCTCTGGCTGACTTTACAATCTTCTGGCTTATCGCTAAATCTGCAAATACAGGTGCGGAGTGTCCAATTCGCTAAATCTCCAGAGCAAACACAGATGTTGAGAGGATGAAAAAAAACGCCTGGTTTTTTTCTTGGTCCTTCAGTGTTGATTAGAGCGAGGATAAATACTCGAACGAGATCTGCTCGGACTTTCCTTTGCAAGAGGATGGTGGGCCCCGTTTTCTAAGTCCTTTTGCATCCTCGGTTTCTCCCAATCCCCCGCCACCTCATTTCTTTTCCTTTTTGATTTCCTGGGGGTGCATTATTCAAATAGAGCAAGCAGTAGTTCTCAACTGTTTGCCGTTTGCTTCATTCTCACCCCAAATCTCTACAAAGGAGGAGGGGACAGACTAACTGCGTCTGGGATCTAATGGGGTAGCCATGCGAATGTGGGGTCCCTGGTGCTCTCTGAGGCTGGTGGTTTTCTTGCAGATGTTTCATGACCCAACTAGGTAACATCATCAGTGCTAGAGAGGAGGAGGAGGAGGAGTACTGTGGGGTCCTTGGTGCTCTCTGAGCTTGGTTGTTTTCTTGCAGACTTTTCATGACCCAACTAGGGAACATCATCAGTGGTAGAAGGGAGTGAGGTTTGCAGAGAGGAGGAGGAGAACTGTGGGGTCCTTGGTGCTCTCTGAGCATGGTTGTTTTCTTGCAGACGTTTCATGACCCAATTAGGTAACATCATCAGTAGTAGAAGAGAGTGGGGTGTGTAAGGAGGAGAAGGAAGACTGTGAGGTCCTTGGTGCTCTCTGAGCTTGGTGGTTTTCTTGCAGACTTTTCATGACCCAACTAGGTAGTATTATCAGTGCTAGGAGAGAGTGGGATTTGTGTGGGGGGAGGAGGAGTCGGAGGAGGAGTGGGGAGAGAACTATGGGGTCCTTGGTGCTCTCTGAGCTTGGTTGTTTTCTTGCAGACCTTTCATGACCCAACTAGGTAGCATCATCAGTGCTAGGAGGGAGTGGGGTTTGGAGGGAGGAGGAGGAGAAGTGGGGAGAGAACTGTAGGGTCCTTGGTGCTCTCTGAGCTTGGTGGTATTCCTGTAGATATTTCATGACCCAACTGGGGAACATCATCAGTGCTAGAAATGAGTGAGGTGTCCGGAGCGAAGGAGAAGGACCACTGTGAGGTCCTTGATGTTCTCTTGATGGTTTTCTTGGAGACGTTTCGTGACCCAACTGGGGAACATCATCAGTGCTAGAAATGAGTGAGGTGTCCGGAGCGAAGGAGAAGGACCACTGTGAGGTCCTTGATGTTCTCTTGATGGTTTTCTTGGAGACGTTTCATGACCCAACTAGGGAACATCATCAGTTCTTCATGTAGCTGCTATATAAACACCACACTCTCTTGCACAGGTGATGTTCCAATAGAAGAGAACATTTATCGCTCAGGGTTGGAGTCCTTGGTGCTCTCTGAGCTTGGTAGTTTTCTTGCAAACATTTCATGGCCCAACTCCTGAAGCACTGATGAACTTACCTAGTTGGGTAATGGCGGGAGAGAACCAAGGACCCCACAAGCAGTGCTGGGATTCAGCCGGTTCGCACCACTTCAGGAGAACCGGTTGTTAACTTTCTGAGCAGTTTGGTGAACTGGTTGTTGGAAGAAATCATTAAGGCAGAGAACCGGTTATTAAATTATTTGAATCCCACCACTGCCCACAAGTATACCACCGCAACGAGATAAGGGTCTCCAGGCAACGTTTACATTGGAAAATGTTCCTGGGCAACTCATTAGGAGCAAGAGATATACTCTAAAGGGGCACGGGGGACTTAAATTTTTACAGATGTAAGCGATGGGTGCCCAGCAATTTTCAGAAGAAGGGATGGGCTTTGAGCACAAGCTGGGTGGGGCCAGGAGAAAAACATCATCTGATTTAATTAAATGCAAATATAGATCAACATTTCATTTAAAACCTGGATTAAATTAAGAACTGCCCACAACAATATTCTTCGCACCCTGACAGGGGCACCTGTGAGCAGGATGAGTCCCGTGGCATCTCTATTTTTCAAGTTAGATTTAGGCCAGAAGGGAAGTTCTTTCCAAGAGACGATTATCCTCTTTAGAACTGGGCCTATCATCCTAAATCTGGTACAAAATTGAGGAGGAATCATAGGAATCTTCTGTCTGTGATTTGGGCGGCGGAAATGGAAAGGGATGAATTGATGATCTCCTTCCAAAGGAAGGGATGGATATAAAATGTTGTTATAGGAAACATAACATAAGCAGTGACGTCAGCAATGCGGCTATAATCAAGATGAAATCATCCTGAGTGTTATCCTATTTCTGAGCTTGGAGACATTTTGTTACCCAACTAGGTAACATCATCAGTGCTAGAAGGGAGTGAGGTTTAAAGACAGGAGGAGAATTGCGGGATCTTTGCTGCACTCTGAGCTTGGCTGTTTTCTTGCAGACGTTTTATTACCCAAGCAGGTAACGTCATCACTGTGACTTGCTCTCTGTATGTAAAAAATAGCTCTGGTCTTGGTCATTTTCTTGCAGACGTTTCATTACCAAACTAGGCAGGGGTGCTATTCAGCAGGTTCTGACAGGTTCTGGAGAACCGGTAGCGGAATTTTTGAGTAGTTCGGAGAACAGGCAAATACCACCTCTGGCTGGCCCCAGAGTGGGGAGGGAATGGGGATTTTGCAGTATCCTTCCCCTGGAGTGGGGAGGAAATGGGGATTTTGCAGTATCCTTCCTTTGCCATGCCCACCAAGCCACGCCCAAACCACACCATGCCCACCAAGCCATGCCCACAGAACCGGTAGTAAAAAAATTTGGATTTCACCACTGGTCTATGGGTCTATGGCCATCTTGGTTCTGAGCACAAGTAACCTTCCTGTAGTTATTAGTTGAGCAACTTGCCGGGTGGGCGTGGCCATGGTGGGCGTGGCCTAATCTGCCTCCTGCACCACGGGGGGCCTTCTTGCCCTCCTCGGGCTCCAGAGGCTTTTCTCAAGCCACCAGGAGGGTGAAAACAGCCTCCCCAGGCTCTGGAGGCCCTCTGGAGGCCGGAAACGGGCCTTCCTGAACTTCCGGTAGGCCCATTTTTCGCCCTACCTGAGGCTCCATGCACGCCCTGCACTTACCGGCATCCAAAACGGGCCGCGTGGGGACTCCTGGGAGGGGATGGGCAGTGTGATCGACTGATCGACAAGCTCAGTGTCTTAGCCACCTGGGGGTTCTCTGAACTGCACAGAATCTTCGCTAGAGGTTCTGCCGAACCCCTGTGAACTCCCAGCAGCCCCACCCCTGGTTGGAGACCTAGGAAATAGAGCAGGGAGGAAGAGAGAGGCGATGGTTCTTTCTCCCCCAACAGCAAATCAAAAGAGGTTCCATTGGCAACAGCCCTTCTTCGCCAGTCTGTTGTGTTTTGTTGTTGTTGTTTAACCTGCGCCCCACTGTTTCACGGCGAAGGGAGGGAGGTGAGGAGCATGAAACATTTTGTTTATAAAACGCCTGTGTGTTTGTTTTATCTCGCCCTCTTCTCCTCCTCCTCCTCCCCGCCCCACACCCCGGAGGACACCCTCCTCCTCCTCCTCCCCCCCCTCACTGCAATCCCGATAATGGATGTCACCACTGAGCCTTGTGTGTCTTCTACCGCAATAACAGCACCGCAGAAGCTTTTCAGAGGATTATTAATAAAAGATTGTGTTGATGAGTTCGGAATTTGGCAATAGACCCCCCGCTGCAAGAAGAAGAAGAAGGGGGGAACAAAACCCCGTTAACACCGCAGGACAGTGAAATCCCTCCCTTGCAAATCAGCAACTAAACAGCTTTCTTGATGGACTCCAGGCTGTAGAGTGTCTCGGCAAGGCCACATAGCAAGTGATTGTCTTGTTTTATGCCAGCCTCTGGTTGGAACTGCCGCCCCCTCCCCTCTTCTTAATGGTCCCCTTTTGGGAAGGAAAGGAGCATTATCCTTGCATCCTCTTAAGTCATCCTTGCCAGCCCACCCACCCATCCCCGACACACCAATCTTCAAGATACAACACACATTACTTTAAAAAAAAAAAAACAGCCATCAGGAGTTCTGAACGCCGCTGGAATTGGCACCGAAGGCAGTCCCCGAACAGCAAAAAATAGCAACTGTAGTTGGTAAACTCAGGCAGCTGAGTTTCGTGCCGTCACATTTCCCTGCGTGAATGACAGTTTTTTGAAGGATGTTCCTCCCACAGGAAAGTGGGATGGGGATCAAGGGTGGGATTCATTTTTATTTTATTTTATTTTATTTTGAATTTATATACCGCCCTTCTCCCTGAGGACTCAGGGCGGTGAACAGCCAAGTAAAAACATCAAGTACAAATATTAAAATACAGTTAATATATATATATATATATAAATTTGGCCCCATTAATTAAAAACAATAAACAAAACACTTAAAACCACTTAAAAAATTAGGCCAGCCCGGCTTGCTGGAAAAGGAAGGTTTTAAGGGCACGGCGGAAGGCACTGAGGTCTTGGATTCTCCTTATCTCTGGGGGCAGCTGATTCCAGAGGGTAGGTGCCCCACAGAGAAGGCCCTCCCCCTGGGGGTCACCAGCCTGCACTGTTTGGCTGATGGCACCCCGAGGAGGCCCTCTCTGTGGGAGCGCACGGGTCGATGGGAGGTCGTCGGTGGCAGCAGGCGGTCTCGAAGATTCAGACCGGTTCGGGCAAATCGGATGTTAATTTTAATCTGGTTCACTGAACCAGTAGTTGCAAGGATAGGCTGACCCCTCCCACCCTGCTCCGCCCCTCCCAGGAGACTCCACGCAGCCCGTTTTGGATGCCAGGTAAATGCGCGGAGGCTCTGGGAGGGCGAAAAACGGGCCTCCCGGAAGTTCCAGAAGTCTGGAAACGGGGCCAATTTCCGGTATTCAATTCAAGGTATTAGCCATGACAGCCCTGGGTTCTACAAAAGGGACAGAGTCTCCTTGAAGAGCTGTCTAGTCCAGGGGTCTGCAACCTTAAATACTCAAAAGAGCCATTTGGACCCGTTTCCCACAGAAAAGAAAACACCAGGAGCCACAAAACCTGGGTGGGCGTGGCCAACTCGACGTCACTCACTCCCACCTAGTCACATGACCCCCCCTAGCCACGCCTACCCAGCCGGTCATTAGGGCAGTGAACCAATTGTTAAAAAACACCGGGAGCCACAAAATCCTTTTGACATCTCTCTCTCTCCCCCTCCCTCCCTCCTTCCTCTGTCCCCCTCTCTCTGTATCTTGCTGTCTCTGCCCTGGCCACTTCTCTATCCCCTGCCATCACTCTTACCATCTCAGGCCAGGCAAGGAGTGACTGGGAGGGGAGGGCAAGGGGCGGGGCCAGCCAGTGGTGGGATCACCTGACAGGGAGCCACAGCAGAGGGCCCAAAGAGCCGCATGTGGCTCCAGAGCTGCAGGTTGCTGACCCCTGGTCTAGCCCAAAAGCAATTCCATACGGCCACCCTACTAGGATTCCAAAAACGTTTTCCAAGTTCTGCTGTTGTCCTCACTACAGATATTATGAGAAGGAGGCCAGAAATAAGCCCCAGCCAGCACTCTGCCCCACCCACCATCTCCCATCCTTGCCTAGTCATGTTTCCATGGCCAGTAAGGAAGTGACAAAAGCTGGCTCATCTCTACAAAATATCCCTCCCCCCCCAAACACTCCGAGATGTTTGCAAGGACGCCATTGCGTTCTGCAGAGTTTGCAGCTGCAGGCAGGGGAGAAAACTATGGGGCTGAATGGCAAGAATTGGCAGGAGTCCCTGCCAATGGGAAACCTGCCCACCCTCCCCGAACTCTGCCCAGCTCCCGGATCTCAAATCGCAAAACAAATTTGGCCGTGCGAGCTAGGCTACAGCTGAGCCAGAAGGAAAAAAAAAAATTGGCTGAGAAACTCATGAAGAAGTATGGCTGCGATGACTATTGATCTGGGAGTGGTGCCAAGATTCTGGGGTGGAGGGGAGACCCCCAAGGCAAGAAGGAGATCTCCTACTTGGAGACGTTGGCAGGTGAATCTGGAGCCTTCTTTATGCAAAGCAGACGATCTATCTCTCAGTAAAGTCCCTTGTGTAATATCTAGATCTCCTATCCAGATCCCTTCCGGAGGTGTAGAACTTCCAACTTCTCTGCTGTGGCCGAGCTGCCAAGCAAATTCTGAGGATGAAGTTTCCATATCTTGACGTGGTCCAGAGTTGGAAAGCCTCAGCTGCCTTAGTAGAAGCCGCTAAGTGGAGGGAGGAACAGATACCCAACTTAACTCCCTCTCCCCGCAAAAGAAAGGAAGGCATCATCCAACCAAAAGAATAAGATCAAGTTTGGTTGTATTTAACCATTGGTGGGTCTCCCTAAATATCATCCCCTTCTTTTCTAAAGGTTGGGTTGGAGAACCCTTCACAGAGAGGACACCTGGTGAATGCTTTTAAGTAGAGGGCTGTCTGTGAATACTCCTTCAGACCTTCAATGAAGGCAAGACTATACAACTCAGTATACCCCAAGTATCAGGTTGATGTTCTTCTTCAATCTCAGATGTTCCACCATGAAGACAATTCTGGTTTTGTTTCTGTTTTTTGCTTTGGATTCTCCAGATCAGGGCACTTGAGAAGTTCTTCTAAATTTCTCAAAGCTTGTTTTGTTTCAGCCTTGTAGGGCTTCGAGGTACAGTCTCAGTATCCCCACCTTTCTGAACCTTCCTTAGCTGCTCTACATTCCCAAACTTTAAAAAAGATGGAATAATAATGGATGGAGATTCTTCTTAACTTCCTCCCTTGGGGTTTGAAGGATGGAGAACCACCGAGGCTGCATGTTGCTGGAGAAACGATGGCATCATTCAAAGAGAGGCCATCTTGAAGCTCAGTCAAGGCAAGAGTTTCACTTGTCCTCCTACAGAAATGTTCCTCAAATGCTCTACTCCTTTGAAAGCAAATTTCCAAAGCAAATTCTCTTTTCCGAACAAAATAATCCTCCTGTTAGGAAGAACAAAACAGCAACTGAATGGTTCTATGTGGCGCTAATTATAGCAGCTTTTATTGTCCCTCTTGTCTCATGGATGGGGAACCGTGGCCAACATTTATTACACCAATATATCTCACGCTCCCAAGGCAGAGGTTGCAGTCCAAAGCGAGCGTTGCTTTCTGAATCATCCAATCCCTACAAAGTAGGTTGCACGATAGGTTCAAAGCCGGCATGTTCTCCAACCCTAGATCTCAGCGGGGTGTTTGAACGGAAGGACCAGAAGTTCTTGTCCGTGGAGGTTGGGTTGGACCTCAATTGTCCCCCGCCGTTTCGTTTCCAGCTTCCAAAAGACAGCACGTTAACAGGGCAGTGTGGTTCCCCTGCTGGCACTTTGATGGCAGAATTTACGAGGACTCCAAAGAGTTTGCTGGAGAGAAGCGAATTAAAACGATCCTTCATTTGCAGAGTCCTTACGATTGGCAGGCCGGGCTGAAGTATCAAAGAATCCCAAGGGTGTCTCATCGCCCATGTTCCTCTTCCCCCCCTCCACCCGCCACCAACACCCATTGCTGTCTACAAGCTTAGCAATTGCTCCACCCCACCCTCTCCCCAAAGTTTAGGACTGCCTTTTTCCTTCGAATCTGCTTGGAATTCAAGGGTGAAATCCAGCCGGTTCTGCAGAACCGGTAGCGGAAATTTTGAGCAGTTCGGAGAACCGGCAAATACCACCTCTGGCTGGCCCCAGAGTGGGGAGGGAATAGGGATTTTGCAGTATCCTTCCCCCAGGAGTGGGGAAGGGATGGGGATTTTGCAGTATCCTTCCCCTGGAGGGAATGGAGATCTTGCAGTATCTTTCCCCTGGAGTGGGGAGGGAATGGAGATTTTGCAGTATCCTTCCCCCTGGAGTGGGAATGGAGATTTTGCAGTATCCTTCCCCTGGAGTGGGGTGGGAATGGAGATTTTGCAGTATCTTTCCCCTGGAATGGGGAAGGAATGGGGATTTTGCATATCCTTCCGCCTGGAGTGGGAATGGAGATTTTGCAGTATCCTTCCCCTGGAGTGGGGAGGGAATGGAGATTTTGCAGTATCCTTCCCCTGGAGTGGGGAGGGAATGGGGATTTTGCAGTATCCTTCCCCTGCCACGCCCACCAAGACATGCCACGCCCACCAAGCCAGGCCCACAGAACCGGTAGTTTAAAAAATTGAATTTCACCACTGTTGGAATTGGGAAATGATTATTATATAGGGAGAGATTTTTTTTAAAAAAAAAAAAGAAAGTTCAGGGAACCGATTGAATTTATTTTATTATTTTATTTTACGATCTGCAGCAGCAATTAAGGAAAGAAGAGAGATGAATGGTTGGCAATCCTTTTGATGGATTTATCTGGGCTTCAGAGCAGAAGCAGAGAGATTTAAGCTAGGCTTTTTTGTGGGAAAGTCATTTGGGCCAAGAGGCTTATATAATTTGTCCCCAAACTGTCGAAGAGAACAGAACAGAATAACCAGAGTTGGAAGGGATCTTGGAGGTCTTCTAATCCAACCCCCTGCTTAGGCCAGGAAACCCTACATCACGTCTGTAGAAATGTTGTGTACTTACTAAGATTGTCCAGTCTTTATGATTCTTGATGAATTCATCTTGTCTTTTTATGTACACTGAGAGCATATGCACCAGAGACAAATTCCTTGTGTGTCCAATCACACTTGGCCAATAAAGAATTCTATTCTATTCTATTCTATTCTATTCTATTCTATTCTATTCTATTCTATTCTATTCTATTCTATTCTATTCTATTCTATTCTATTCCAACGAGTTAGGATGCTTAAATCCATTGACTGCCGTTCTTCCACCCTTAAATTCCGCCGTTAGTTTCACCGTCGCTTGGATTTTGGTGGCCGGTTAGTTGCTTTGATTAAAACCAGGGTCTGCCCTGTTTGAGAATTTCAGGCTCCTTGTTTCCTTTGCAGTTTGTACGTGCGTGTTACTAGTCCTCATGGCTTGTCGGAATGCATGCAAATCAAAGGCAATTACGGAATGGAGCAGACTTCATTAGAACTGGCCCCATTCATTCAGCAATCTATATCTACCGTGACTGTAAATATAGAGTTTAAGCGGTTTTTAAAAGGGAGGGAATATTATGGTAAGGAGGAGAATCAGCAGCTGAGGCATTAAAATTATACAGGTAGTCCTCGACTTACGACCAACAGGGGGGAAAACGCTTTGCAACCTATACTTTCACAGATGAGGATCGCTCCAATCCCAGAGTCACGTGATCACAATTCAAATCGCTCTTGCAACCCGCTTGCATTTACACCGGGCTCGCAGTGATCACCATTTGCAACCTATTTTTTTTTTTACCATTTCTGGCAAAATACAAGGTCCTTGGAGGACGCTGGACTCCCTTAACAACCGTGTAATTGGCTTAATGGCCACATGATTCGCTTTACGACTGCGGTACAAAAATGGTTGTAAAACCAGGTTCTGCTCGCACGGGCAACTCGACTTACGACAGCACTGTTTTAGGACCAAAATTCTGGTCATAAATCAATCGTGATTAAAGAGGCGAGAAAGAGGATTGTTGGCTGTTTAGTGGGAAACGTGCAGCTGTGATTTGGGGATATGTTTTCCTATCATCAGCTTATCCTACGTTTTCTCTCTGGGCCTGGAAAAATAAGACGTGGGGACACGTGATCAAGGAGAGGAAACATGATTTAATTACGCAAGGGGCCACAAATCTATTAACATCCCCGATTTGATTAACACGTCCTGTGATACGGATTCATCCAACAAGCCAAGTTATCCTGCCTTTATAACTTCCTCCTGTTTAGCCAGTCTCTTGAACCTTGCTTAATGCGGGCGGCAAACCCGATGCGGCACCGTGCTTATCTCACCCCGGCGAGCAACAAAACACAACACAACACAACCGTTAACAATCTATTTGCCCCACAAACAGGAGGAAATTAAAGCCCAGGGGCGGTAAAGGTTAGTTGTTAGGGCTTGATTATGAGAGCAAACAGCGCAGGAGAGGAATCGAGAGGCAGGACGGATCGAAAAGCAAGATAAGGAACCAGAAGGCAATAAATCAGGGACATGATATAACGTGGCCAGATGGCCTGAATCCTGGCACTGCCAACCAGTGGCAACAATGCCAAGGGCACTCTTGTGCTGCCGGGGGCATTCCCGACACATGGGTCATATGGGAACAGCGAGACACAAGGTAGTTTTTTTTTCCAGGACTTAGTAGATGAAATCCTAGGGTTGGAAGGGATTTTAGAGGTCTTCTAGTCCAACCCACAGCTCGAGCAAGAGACTTTATACCATTTCTGACAGACGGCTGTCCAGTCTCTTCCTCACTGGGCTGTTTCTTCTTTTCTTCCTGACCGATTTTAGATATTTTTTTTTCCTCCTTCCAGTAAAATAAATTGTTTGTTTTGTTTATTGCGCAACGAAGAGGCTGCCCAACTCCATCCCAACTCGGGGCGGCCTATAAAATTAATAAATGATTTCAATATCGGCCAACGGGGCTGTTGGCTCAGCAGACTGGAAGCATTGTGATTAACACCAGCTGTCTGCAATTACTGTAAGTTCGAATCTCACCAGGCTCAAGGTTGACTCAGCCTTCCATCCTTTCTAAGGTAGGTAAAATGAGGACCCGGTTTGTGGGGGCAATAAGCTGACTTTGTATAAATATACAAAAGTATGAAGGCTATTGCTTAACGCATTGTAAGCCGCCCTGAGTCTCCGGAGAAGGGCAGCATATAAATCAAATTTAAAAACAAAAACAAAAACGGGCAAGCCTAGAATTGTGGCTAGTTGAGCTCATGCCTAGAAGGTTTGCTAGCAAGCATTAAGCCATCAGTTGAGCTCAGCTCTAGAAATGGCGGGAATCGGAACGGGGCCAACTCGCCACGGGACAATTCGACAAATACAAAAATTAAATTAAACTCCAATGGAACCGTGGCCAATAATAATAATAAAAGAAAGAAAGTCATTCCAGAAGTACGAGAGTCACAATCATTTCGATGAAAACGTGCTCACCAATAATAAAAGTAACTGAATGAAATGATGAATACAGCATTGAATTGTCATGGATCAGGTGTTTCAAACTCAAGGTCCAGGGGACAGATCCAACACCTGGGGTGCTTAGATCCTGTAGGGCCACCCTGCAAAAAGAGAAGGACCGGCCCACGGTGCCTCTGCCAGCGAAAACACAGCTCTGGAGGGCCGTGCGTGGCACTCCCAAGCTCTGTTTTCACTGGCAGAGGGTTGCAGGCAAGGGTGGGATTCTACCGGTTGAGGCCGGTTCGGGAGAACCGGTAGCTCCGATGATCAGCTGGGAGTGCACGATTACCGAACCAGTTGTTAAACCGGCAGCATCCCACCACTGGTTGCAGGAGGCCATCGCAGCTGAAAATGGAGCTCATGAGGGCCGTGACGGCCCTCCCGAGCTCTGTTTTCACTGGCAGAGGTTTGCAGGAGGACGTCGTAGCCGAAAACGGAGCTCGGGAGCCCGTTTTCGCTGGCAAAGCGCTCGCTCGGGCCTTCACCGGCACCCCCAACACGAGTGACGTTGAGCTGCCCACGCCACACTGCCCTGCCCCCCTGAGGTCAAACACAACCCGATTGCGTCCCTCAATGAAATTGAGTTTGACACCCCTGTCTTATACCCTGAGGAATGGGATGCGTTTTATCCTCCCCCTGGTGCAGAACCACCTGAGCATGTCTCTCTCTCTCTCTTTGCTTGGGTTCTTCCCTCTCCCGCAGGTTGTTTGCTGCCAAATGCAGTGGGTGCATGGAAAAAATTGCCCCCACGGAGTTCGTCATGCGGGCGCTGGAGTGCGTCTACCACTTGAGCTGCTTTTGTTGCTGCGTCTGCGAGCGGCAACTGAGAAAAGGGGACGAGTTCGTCTTGAAGGAAGGCCAGCTCCTTTGTAAAAGCGACTACGAGAAGGAGAAGGACCTGCTCAGCTCCGTCAGTCCAGATGACTCCGATTCAGGTGAGGGTCCCTTCTGAAATGGACCATCCTTACTTGGTGGGGCTTCCAAAATGTATCTGGTTGGGCACTGCGTAGTGATGCAGAATGCTGGACCTTTGTCTAAATCCGAGTTCTTCTCATTAACCTTTCTAATAATCACAAGTTTTCAGTAGAACATAGAACATCGGGTTGGAAGGGATCTTGGAGTCTTTCTAGTCCAAGCTTCTCCCCATGGCAGAAGAGCTTCTACCATTCCGGACTTCCTTTGAGTTTTTTTATTATTATTATTATTAAAAGTTTTTTATTTTTTAAACAAACATTTAATACATCAGTCATTCCTTCCGTGAGACATCTCAGTGTTGTCTCCAATCATTCTTCTTTTTGTTATTTCTTCTGTCTTCACTCTCATCCAATCAATTACAACAATTCCTCACTAACAAAATATCCTGATTATAGCATTTTTATAAATAACTATTAATTTACTTAGTTGTATCTCTTTTCTAACCAGTAGCAGAATTGATTCCATCTCTTAAAGTATTCTGAATTTTCTCTTTCTTTAATCATCAAAGTCAATCTATTCATTTCTGCACAATCTAATTTTTTTTTAATTACTTCTCCTTCCAAAGGTATTTTCTCTGCTTTCCAATGTTGTGCATAAACAATCCTTGCAGCTGTTATTACATGTCTAATCAAATAAATATTTTCTTTGCTAATTTTTTCTGGACTTCCTTTGAGTTTGATGGGATGGAGACATGTGATCCTAGAAAGAATAACAGAACAGAATAATAGAGTTGGAAGGGAGGACTCCGGACGTCCTCCAGTCCAACCCTCCATCTGTAGCTCAAATACAACTGTGAACTCCATTATACAAAGAGTATTTGATCAATCTTTACTCAGTAGAGTGGAAAAATTGATGTGCATCCTTACCATAGGATTAATAGCTATTTCCGCTCCCCTTTTTTTTTTTTTTTTGCACCGGTCTAATTTTTTTTAAAAAAACAGAAGGGGTAAATCCAGCCACTCTAGTTTATAAACCTGGCCCAACGTGAGGTGTAAACTAGGAGATGTCATTTAACCAAGCAAAGCATAGCTTCACATACGGTGTGTGAATGCGGCCTCTTAGCTCTACCATATTTTGCACAATATTTCAACAGTGAAAAGTGACGATGAAGACGGGGACATCAAACCTGCTAAAGGGCAAATCACCCCCGGGAAGGGGGGTGATGACGGAAAAGATCCGAGGAGACCTAAGAGGCCACGGACGATCCTCACAACCCAGCAGAGAAGAGCGTTCAAAGCCTCCTTTGAAGTATCTTCCAAACCTTGTAGGAAGGTAAGTTTCTCCTTCATCACCCCAACCTTTGCTATTAATCCTTGGTATAGTTACTCGTTGCGCACAGAAGATTCTTCACTCCATCCCAGGTACGATTTGGGTAACTTAGACTTATTGCTTACGGATCCGGCTTGACTTGTCTCCTCTCCTCATCATGCAATTGCTGTGTCTTCTATTATCCTTCAGCAGGGTGGTAAAAACTGATGTGCGTTCTACTGTAGCTGATAGCTATTTCCCTTGAATTTGTGGATCTCGAGATATCCAGTTTGTTAGTGGAAGATCAAAGTATAATCCCCAGAGATGCTATTGGCAAACCGGTAACGGGTTTTTGAGGCTTGGCACATGCATGGAAGGCATGCGTGCACACAAAGCGAGTGTGCATGTGAAGCAAGCGTGCATACATGCCGCGAACTGGTGGTAAGAATTTGTGAAACCCACTGATGATAATCCCCTATCTCACCAAAGAAAGGAGGACATCTCCAGCTGGGTTCTTCTGGAGTGCTTAAAAGACTGAAACCCGGCATTGGATAGGACTATAAAAAATGGAAATCGGACCAATAGAAGTCTCGACTGATCCATTGGAATCCATTGATCTGGAATTGGCAGGATTAAAACCCAGATTAGTGGTCCGCGGGATTTAAAATTATGAATTTAGTGTTCCCTGAGGTCCGAAAGGTTGAGGACCCCTGTTTTGGAGGATGGGTCGACCTGTTCTCCAAAACACCTGAAGGCAGGACAAAAGAAGTAAAGGATGGAAGCTGATCAAGGAGATGGTTCTGAAATTTGCCAATTGGCTCCTGAGAGAAATGGGGAAGGCGCTCCATTTTAACTAGGATTCAGAACTAGGTTAGGACATGGGGTGGTCCCTCCCTCTTAGGGTGATGTGATAGCAGTCCTCCAATATCTCTGTGGTGATATTGGATATTTCAGGACAATCTCGACTTCTACACTCCCTGAGTAGAGTGGAATAGTGTTGCACAACCCACTAGCTCACTCAAATCGGTGTAGTAATGTTGTAATGCTTACTTCCCAACAACAAGCACAGTCAAGTCTCAACATTTGTATCTACATGAGGAGGCAGAAGAAGCTTGGTATTAGCAAAACTTAAGCCAAGGTTTCTGGTTCAGAACTTTGCAAACACACCGAAGAATAAAATCAATCTTGTAGCTTTTGAAGGTCTCAGTTGCAGATACCTTTTACATAGGTACTCTTTGACTTCCAACAGTTCTTTTAGTGATTGTTACAATGGCCCTGAAAAAGTGACTTAAGACCAGGGGTGAAATCTATTTATCTTCCTTACCGGTTTGGAAGTGCATACGCAAAACCTTCTGTGCATGCACAGAAGGTAAAAAACACATTTTAACCAGGAAGTAACAACACCCGGGTGGGTGGGCGCAGCTTTACTCTGCCATCTCTATTGGATCACCGAATCCACCACGATGATCACTACCGGATTGCCTGATCTGGTCCGAACTAGGAGCATTTCACCCCTGCTTAAGACCGCATTTCACACTTATGACTGTTGCAGCATCCCTGCAGACCTGTGCTCAAAGACACGTGACAACTGACCCATACTTATGACAGTTGCAGTGTCTCGGGGTCACACGATCCCTTTTTGCGACCAATGAGGGGGAAGCTGGATCCCTTCTGACCAATGAGGGGGAAGCTGGATTCATTTAACAACCGTGGCAAGCAAATGGGGCAAAACTCGCTGAACAGCTATTTCACATAGCAACGGAAATATTGGGCTCTGTCGTGTTCGTAAGGCGAGGACTGCCTGGGCTCTGGGAAATGATGGGTTATGTAGGAGCTTGCCGCAACACTCGGGGTTGATTCTTTTCACGCCGTTATAATTTCTTGGAAACCGGGACCAAACGTTGCTAGATGGATTAAATGGAAGGTTTTTGGAGGATCGTGGCAAGCTCGGTTTTCTGTATCTGGTCTTTCTTGCAGGTAAGGGAGACTCTGGCGGCTGAAACCGGCCTCAGCGTTCGAGTAGTCCAAGTCTGGTTTCAGAATCAAAGAGCAAAGGTAAGGCCACTCAAGCAATGGCACATCAACAGAGCAGGAGTGGGTTCTACTTTACTATCGGTTCGCAACGGGAGCGCGCACGCTTCTGCGCGTGCGCAGATCGACCATTATGATGTCCAGGTGGGTGGGCGGAGCCTCCCATCAGTTTTACTACCAGTTCGCAAGAACCAGACCGAACCAGGAGCAACCCACCACTGAAACAGAGGAAGAAGAACCAGAGGAAAACAGGCTGATTTTGACTCTCTTTCCTTTCGCAGATGAAAAAACTGGCGCGACGGCATCAGCAGCAGCAGGAGCAGCAAAACTCACAGCGGCTCGGCCAAGGTAAAGCCATCCCTGCAACCGGCTTGGAAAGTTTAGGATTGGTCATTTATTGATAAAAGAGAATATCTGTACCTCCGGGTTGAACCGTGGGGTCCTTGGTTGCTCTCTGAGCCTGGTGGTTTTCTTGCAGACGTTTCACGACCCAACTAGGGAACATGATCAGCGCTAGAAGGGAATGGAAATGTGGAGTTGAGGGGGTTTGTGGAGAGGAGGAGGATTGCTTCCTTGTAGACGTTTCATGACCCCACCAGATAACATCATCAGCGCTAGTAGGGAGTGCAGAGTTTGCTCCTCATAGCTTGCCCTGCAGCCGGCAACCAATACAGGGATGGGTTCCACTTACCTTTACTACCAGTTCGCAACAGGAGCGCGCATGTGCAGATCGTCAGAGATGACGTCAGAGGAGGTAGGCGAAGCCTCCCATCGCCATTACTACCAGTTCGCAAGAACCGGACCGAACCGGGAGCAATCCACCACTAAACCAATACCCTGATAAGCAGCTCTTCCTCCTGTCTCCCAAGGTTGTTCTCACATCCCATTACAGAAAGTTAACCTATTATAGGGTTCCGTGCATTTTCCGTTTCAAAATAATAGGAAGCGGTTGTATTAAATTCGGCAGCGTGGTTGGGGAAATATAAGACACCCCTGCAAGGAGGAGCGGGGGGAATGGATATCAGGGCTGCTAACGTCCAACGGTTGCCAGTTGTTTGAGAAGCAGCGTAATTGTCCCCCATTCTGTACATTCCACCAGAATGAACCTTGGGCTTGGATTCCCAAAGGGAAGGTAGCTAGTTTTCTGAGACTATATGCCTTGGCACATTTTCAGCTCTTGCACCCTGATAATAATTGGCATTCAGTTCATCCTTGTCTGCTTTGGGCCGTGCTGGCACCATCAGGCGCCAGTCAGGCAAGGCTGGCAAAGTGCCACAGCAGAGACTGGACAAACCCAGGGCCTCTGGCCCTACCCAGGCTTGCAAAATCCTTCGAGTGAGGACGCAACGCGCCAACCCCTTGCATATGGATGAGAGACGCAGCTCACCTCGTCAGACAGGCATTGCTCAACGTCAGAGGGAGTCGGCTGGTGCCAGGCCTCCTGGGAGTGGAGTCTTGAAAGAACGATCGGCAACTTCTCTTTCCATCCTAGCAGAAATGAATCACTGCGTTCAAATCGGAATGGGGCTGAAAGAGATTAGGGGGGGGGTGAGTGGGGGAAGGGGAAATCTAGGAAAGATTCTCCGCAGGATCAAATCAAATCCAGATTCTAGAACTCAGCGCTTTGCTGAAGTTAAGGAATGGGGTACTTTGCACAGGGGACTTCCTTTCTAAAGAGAAATGGCTTCCGCTATCTTCACAGGAATGGAGTGGGCCGCCTTGTCCTAGTGACAAGTGGTCCAAGAACATTGGACATTATTTAGTGACAAATGGTCCCTGCACGAGCATTGTGTTCATTGTGCAATCCTTGGTGGTCTCCGAGCTGGGTTGTTTTCTTGCAAACGTTTCATGACCCAACTAGGTAATATCATCAGTGCTGCAAGGGAGTGGGGTTTGCTCTTTGTTTATACACAGTAGTTTGTGCTGCCAGTGTTGATGAAGGTGTGATTTTTCTCCTTGGTAGTTCCTTGATCAGAGTATTGCTTTCTGCTTGATTTGTTTGTGTGGTGTTAATCCCTGTTTATCTGGTTATTGGTTGATGAGCGCTGGTTTCAAGGCAAGCTACTGAATATAAACTGGGAGCTAACCCCACACTCCTTCACACTGATGATGTTCCCTAGTTGACTAGTGAAATGTGTGCAAGAAAACAACCAAACTCAGAGACCACCAAGGACCCTATAGAGCCCCGTGTCCTCCTCCTTCTCCACCACCACTCTGCAGACTCCACTCTCTTTTAGCATTGATGATGTTCCCTAGTTGGGTCATGAAATATCTACAAGAAAACAACCAAGCTCAGAGACCACCAAGGACCCCACAGCTCCTACTCCTCCTCTCTGCAGACCCCACTCTCTTCTAGCACTATTGATGTTCCCTAGTTGGGTCATGAAACATCTGCAAGAAAGAAACTGAGTTTCATGTTTAATGAACAAGGATAATAATAATAATAATAATAATAATAATAATAATAATAATAATAATAATAATAAAAAAAAAAAACATGTAACAGTGATACTCATTGTCATCGGGGCACTAGGTATCATGTCCAAGAATTTTATAAGATACATCAGCAAATTGCAGCTTCCTGCAATAACACCAGCGGAACTGCAAAAAACTGCACTACTCAGAACATGGTACATCTTAAGAAGGTACTTGGTTGATACCTAGGATGCTGGCAGCAACCTGTATCAACCATTAGCACCAGTCAGTGATATTTGTGATGCATTTTTGAATGTTCAGTTGACTGAGTTTCATATTTAATGAATAAAGATAATAATAACAATATAACAATATAACAATATAACAATAATAATGACATCATTGGCATTGACAAAATTTCTATCAGTCAATTGCAAAAGCTGTTTATTCATCCTGTGCTAGCACCTTTAACACATCCACATCTGCCTATCGTAGGGCCTTGAGAAGGACTCAATAGAAGGAATAAAAATGCCAAATCCAGTCTAAACATCTGGCTGGCTTCTCAACCAACAATAATAACCACCGGCATTGACACAATCCCCATCAGTCAATTGCAAAAGGCCGCTTTACTAAGAACAGCTCACATCCTGACACAGTACTTTTTTTTAACCCCATGAAATCATCACATCTGCCTATCCCAGTTCCTTGGGAAGAACTTTTGATAGCTGGACAAAAATGCCAGACCCAATCTGAACATCTGGCTGATGACCAATCACAATAAAGACTTCTTGGTAGGTTGACTGCGAGCCAAGCCTTACTTGGAGTTGTTTTTGTTTCGTCTTGCAGAAGTAATGTCCAACCGGATGGAAGGGATAATGACGTCTTACACACCCCTTGCACCACCGCAACAACAGATTGTAGCAATGGACCAGAGCACCTACGCCACTGATCCTTTCCAGCAAGGTCTCACCCCACCACAAATGCCAGGTGACCACATGAATCCTTATGGTAAGACTCCCTGGGAATCAGCTGCCATTGTCATGTGCAAGTAAGACCTTCAGAACATCTGTGGAAACACTGAGGTCTCCTGTTAACATCTGGAAGGGCGCAGAAGCGTCCAGAGAACCAGTAGAGTGCAATGGTTAAGGATGGGCTCAGGAAACACTTGCTTGTCCATTCTTGGCCTGTGAAACTCACTGGCTGATTTTAGACAGGTTGCTTTCTCTCAGCCCAAACAGCTTTGCAAGGAGGGCTGTCTAAGCTGCTTTTATCTCCTAAAGCAAAGCAGGAGAGAAATCTAAATTCAGATATCCTATCGATTAGAGTCTTCTTTTTTTCTTCTTGCTTGTTTGCGTCGAGGTGGATTTGACAAAGCAGAGCTCCTAGGAAGGGACCGATCAAACTCATCCTATTTCTGTGTTCATCAGTGACTTCATTTTAATCCCACCCGTTGTCCCCCCCCCCAAAGGATCCAAACACACATTAGAGTAGTCCATGATAGTGAAGAGCATTATAGGATTTGAAAGCTTCTTCTGTTCTTCCTTCCTTCCCTCCGCTTGTTCCTCCAGACCTCCACACCCCATTGGCAAACGTGGGGATTAAATCAGCTGCTTTCTCATTTCCTGGAGCAGCAGATAGCTGTCAGAGATGTCGAGCCCTGCCATCGCCTTCAGGGCAAATGGCATTTCCTAAGGCTGTTTTTCCTTGGATTGCCATCATCCTCAACCCTCATGCCAAGAGAGAAGAGAAGAGGAGACGTAAATAAATGAATCAGTGGAGCCCAAAGGGCGTGGGGAAGAGTTGCTTCTCCACTTTGGGCTACTGATGGCAACTGTTAACCTCTATAAGTGCTCTCTTGCATTTGTGCAGCGTTACAGGTTGACCTTGGTCTATCAGATCTCAGATGGGTTCCATAGCTGATCAATTCTGAAAATGCTGGTTTTGTTTTGTTTTGAGCTTAAAACATCTATTGCAGGAATAGGGTATGTCTAGAGAAAAGAAGGACCAGGGGTGACATGATAGCAGTCTTCCAATATTTGAGGGGCTTCCCCAAAGAAGAGGGGCGGGTCAACCTATTCTCCAAAGCACCTGAAGGCAGGACGAGAAGCAACGGATGGAAACTCATCAACGAGAGAAGCAACCTAGAACTAAGGAGAAACTTCCTGACAGTGAGAACAACTAACCAGTGGAATTCCTTGCCTGCGGAAGTTGTGGGTTCTCCATCACGGAAGGTTTTCCAGAAGAGATTGGACAACCGTTTGTCTGAAATGGTATAGGGTCTCCTGCTCGAGCAGAGGGTTGGACTAGAAGACCTCCAAAGTCCCTTCCAACTCTTCTTATTCTATCTATCTCTGCATCTATTATGAAGCCAGGGTATAAAAGAGCCATAAAGAGTTAAGCCACGGCATTATTCTAGTTATGCGCTTCTTATTTTAAGGAGGCCTGGAATTGGAGAAAGTAGAGGAGTGGGGGGACCAGTCTTGTCTTTTCACAACCACATCAGTGAGAAGGCTGCATCAGATGTGGTTTGGCAGAAAGCTGCTTTACCCTCGTGCATCTAGAGCTTTTTAGCATGCAAATTGATAACAGCTCTTATCGCGCTCACAACAACAGTATGTTGGGAGGGGGGAATGTCTAGATTCCCAAACCGGGGGTGCCAGATGGGTGGCATGGAAATTGAAAAAGACACCCCTGTTCATCTCTGTGGCTGGGCAAGGACCTGCTACTCATATTTCTCCGTTCGCGCATCCAGTCGTGTCTCGGATGAGATCCTGCTGCGTGCCTGCTTTGAAGAATTCAGAATAATTCAGTCGGGCTTTGTCTATCAAACCTTAATGTCCCTGGAGCAGATCAAAGGGCTAAGTCCTTTTCTTGAGCAGGATGGTCTTTGGACAGTGGTGGGATTCAAGTAATTTAACAACCGGTTCTCTGCCCTAATGATTTTTTCCAACAACCAGTTTGCCAAACTGCTCAGAAAGTTAACAACCGGTTCTCCCGAACTGGCTGAATCCCACCACTGTCTTTGGAGTCCTACAAGTTCTGGAACATGCAGGTCTTATTGTCCATTTTAATGTCAACTGACCTCACGGCGTCCTCCCCATCTCCAAAGAGCTTCCACGTTTTGTAGCCGCTCAACCACGGGAATCTTTCTAGATTCTCTTTGGATAAAAGATGAGGTTCCAGAAGAAGAAGCAAAAAGACGAGAAGACTATATGATGTAGACCTAAGAATTGCACAGTCAGGGAGCAAGGTTTCTTCCACAGTTTTGCAACAGTTTCCGTGGGCCCCGTTGCAACAGCGTTATCTAGGGATCTAGTCCTCATGATTTATAGCTTTACATCAGACTTCTAGGCAGTGTTTTCTAAGAATGGAAAAAAACTTCCTTGCCACCTCAAACTCTGGCATGATGTTTGCCGCCCTATGATTTCACCATGCGGGACCAATGAGTTTGTGGAGCAGGTTACAAACAGGGGCGGACACACACGAGGAAAAGGCCGCGGTAAGGAGAAGGGGGAAAAAACCAAAACAATCCCAAGGACTCATCCTTCAGCATGAAGCTCGGAAGTTCTGGGAGCTTCATCATTGGAGGCTTTCAAGAAAAGATTGGACTGCCATTTTGTCAGAAACGGTGTAGGGTTTCCTGCTTGAGCGGGGGGGTTGGACTAGATGACCTACAAGGTCCCTTCCAACTCTGTTAATCTAATCTAAAGCTCTCGTAGCAAACCTAAAGGAGAAAAATAAGGATGGGAGACGGGATCTGAAAGAAAGAACGGGTAGAGTTCTAACGATTGCAAAGGGCGCAGGTGGGGAATAGCGCTACAAAATCCCGTGTGGATTTGCTGACGTCCATTTCCACCCCGTTGCAGTTCACTCCATCCACTTCTTTCAATCATGCACCTTTACCTGACTGCGGCTAGGGTTGATGGGACTTGTAGTCCACCACATTCGGTGGATGCTGTGTCTCAGGGGGCGGAGAGACATCAAACCAGGATGTCTTTGGGAAAGATCCTTGGCTGTTTTCAAAGTCATCTTCTTGGTGATCAGCAGAACAGCGCTTCTGGCATTCTAGCCAAGTTTGTGTCGGGGGAAGGGGTGAAAAATGGAGGGGGGGCTCTTTCTTTCCTCCCACCCCCACCCCCAACACTGGGTTTCTCCTCTTCCCTCTTGCAACCCCTCTCCGTCTTCCTTCCAGGGGCAACTTTTAT
The DNA here is from genome assembly GCF_059756535.1 of Pantherophis guttatus. Taxonomy (NCBI): domain Eukaryota; kingdom Metazoa; phylum Chordata; class Lepidosauria; order Squamata; family Colubridae; genus Pantherophis; species Pantherophis guttatus. The sequence continues at coordinate 13,006,579 of NC_142078.1, read as the reverse complement.
TGGCACTGACAAGGTTTGATTCTGACATTCCTCAAAACCACAGTTTCCTCTGATGGAATGCAGGATCTTTTGTCTTTTGCCAGCCTGCTTGCCACAGATTATTTGCTCGTGTCAGATTAAAAAGGATCTATCCTGGTCTTTCTCTCTCTTTCTTCATGTTTCTCTCTCTTTCTCTCTCTCTCTCTCTCCCTTTTTCTCCCTGTTTCTCTCTCTCTTTCTCTCTCTTCTTGTCTCTTTTCCTCTCTTTCTCTCTCTTCTTCTCTCTTTCTTTATCGGTCTCTCTTTTTCTCCCTCTTTCTGTCTCTTTTCGTCACTTTCTCTCTCTTTTTCTCTTTCTCTCTCTTTCTCTCTCTCTTTCTCTCTCTCTCTCTGTCTCTCTTTCTCTCTCTCCCTCTTTCTGTCTTTTCTTCTCTTTCTCTCTCCCTCTCTTTCTCTCTTTCTCTCTCCCTGTTTCTCTTTCTCCCTGTTTCTCTCTCTTTCTCCCTGTTTCTCTTTCTCTCTCTCTCTTTCTCTCTTTTTTCTCTTTCTCTCTTTTTCTTTCTCTTTTTCTTTCTCTCTCTCTCTTTCTCTCTCTCTCCATCTCTTTCTCTCCCCCTTTCTCCCTGTTTCTCTCTCTCTCCCTCTTTCTCTTTCTCTCCTTTTCTCTCTCTTTCTCTCTCTCCCTCTTTCTGTCTTTACCTCTCTTTCTCTCTCCCTCCCTCTCTCTCTCTTTCTCCTGGTTTCTCTCTTTCTCTCTCTTTCTCTTTCTCTTTCCTTCTCTCTCTCTCTTCAAACGCTTTTGAAATGTTATAGACTGCAAAGCAAACAATTTACTGGCAGAGAGCCCAACCATTTCTTACATCCTGCCCAATGATGCTATCATAGTACCATTAAAATCTCCAGCAAAGAGCCAGGCCTGCTTTTTCTCTTCATCTGATTCTTCAAGTGCAAATTATTCTGATTTTTTTTTTCAGCAGAGAAAATCAACACAGCTGAGGAAAAAGCACAGCCTTCCAAAAGATTATGACAGCTCACAATGCACCCAGGGCATCTGAGTAGTATTATTGTTATTGTTGTCCTTATTATTCCCAGAAACCAAGCACCCTGGAGATTTAAGATAGACTTTTTAAAAAAAAATTCTCCAATGCTTTAAGTTTGCTATTTGTGGTCGTTCTTTGGAACAGAAGTATATCCAGATGTGGGAATCATGTACAGAAATTTCTCCTGGGTCCACAAATCTTACATTGCAGCTAGTAAAGGCCTTAACCAAAATTGGCTACGTCAATCCAGGTTTGCAGTGATGCAAAAATTGAAGCAGGAGTATTTCCAGCTCCCCAGATATTACTAGATTTCTGATGTTACCAAAAATCCTATGAATTGAGTTTGCCTAGAGTATGCCATTTGCCACGTTCACTGAAGATACAAGTTCAGAGATGGAGGAAGAGAAGAAGTAAAGTTAGAACAACGGGAAGAATTGGTCTCGTTAACCTTCTCCCAGATGTAATAGAATGTCCGTGTTGGAAGGGACCTTGGAGGTCTTCTAGTCCATCCCTTGCTCAAGCAGGAGATACTATACCATTTCAGACAAACGCTTGTCCAGTGATGGAGCACCATAACTTCTGGAGGCAAGCTATTCTATTGATTGATTGCTCCCGCTGTTGGGAAATTTCTCCTTAGTCCGAGGGTGGTTCTCTCCTTGATTAGTTTCCACCTATTGCTTCTTGTTCTGCTTTCAGGTGCTTTGGAGAATAGGTTGTCCCTGTCTTCTTGTGGTAGCTCCTCAAGCATTGGAACGCTGCTATCCTTTCAACCTGGAAGGGCCTTAAAAAAAAACCTGGTACCTCCAACATAAACGGGGTCTCTAACCCTTCTTTTCCTTAAACAGGACACCTCCCTGTCCGTCTGAGAAAATGAGACTACGATTTGTATTCTTGACAGCTTGTTTCCCCGCAAGCAATCAGGATGAATGTTCCACATTACAAAAGGATTGTCATGAGCTGTCCTTCAAGGCCAACATTTGTTGGGCGGGCAAAATCCCAAGCTTCCGTGATGGACATCTTTCAACCTTCTAAAAACAAACCGTGTCGTGATACATCTCTGTTGTACGGGGAGGGTTTAAAGCTGATGGAAACGGGTGTGCTGGGAACATTCTGGTGACGGGAATTCCATGCATGGGTGAAACCATATATGGATCATATCTTATGGAGATTCTCAGTCCTCCAGATCATGGTTGTCCCAAAACTGCTTTTTTCTTTTTTTGCAAGGGCAACTGGACTTCATTTTTTTCCTTGAAGACATTTCACTTCTCCTCCAAGAAGCTTCTTCAGAACTTCTTGGGTGAAGTTCTGAAAAACGTCACTCAAGAAAAAACAAAGTCCAGTTGCTTCTGGAAAAAAAAAATCAGCTTTGGGACATACTCGATGTTAGGGTTCCAAATAACACCCCCAACGAAAGAAAGAAAACCCCGAGGCTCGAATTTCCTCAAAGTTACATCTTATTAGAGACAATAAATCATAATTCATCCTTAATCATCTTCTCAGAAGATTAAAGGACTCTGTGTCAGTCAACCCAGTCTACTAACATGTCTATATTCTGTGTTTTGTTTTTGTTCCCTCTCTCCATCAACCCATCAGGAAACGACTCCATTTTTCACGACATCGACAGCGACACTTCTCTAACGAGCTTGAGTGACTGTTTCTTGGCTTCCTCGGAAGTAAACTCCATGCAAGCCAGGATAGGAAACCCCATTGATAGGCTGTATTCAATGCAGAGTTCCTACTTTGCCTCATGAAAAGCACCTGGCGGGGGAACCAGCCCAGCTCTTCGGAACTTCTCTCCTGAACCGATGTCGCGAGGAACCCCGTTTTCCAGCTGAAAACAAAAGAAAAACAAAAACAAAAAAACAAAAAACCTCATACAGCCATATTTTTCTTCGTTTCCTCCACCCTGGTATATGGTCACCTGGGACGACAGGAGCATTGAATTAAGGAGGCCTCTGGCCCCGAGAAACAGATAGGGAAGGACCACGCATCGCTCTCAAAAAAAGAGGTCGCCACGGTGGGACCGAGGAACGCCGATGCTCCTGTGGTTAGTTTCTTCTCGAACCCCATCATTTTGGAGGCAAACTCTTGCCGTCTTGCATTGCTTTGGAGAATTTCTTTCGACAGCCCGGTGTTTTCTCCAGGCTACCACCCACCCACCCCCGATGCAAAGTTGGTCCAAGCTGAAGAAAGAAATTGGAGGGGAACTGGTCCCAATTTTGTTCTGCATGTTTCATCTCCCGCCACAGACTGAAAACCCTCAGGGCCGCGAGACGTTTGTGACAGAGCTATGATTCCTATGGGGACATTCCTATTTCCCCTCGGCCGCCTCTTTTTCTTTCTTTTCCTCTCCATCGAACCAAACGGGAACCTCCCAAAAAAAAACAGTCATCTCTGGGGCCATTACGTTATCGTCACTGCACTGCCTGGAAATGTGGGGGAGCGGGGAGGAGAGTGGGAATGGAAGAGGGGAGGGAACCCAGAAAATAATAAGAGGAATGCAAGGAGAAATCGGGCCACTTCGTCATCATTATGACATTTCTTGGAGAGGAAGAGAAAGAGTCCAAAAAAAAAAAAAAGATGCTGAACACGGGGAGGCAAACTTAGATGAGCTGTAATTACACCTTTACCTGAAAAAAAGCAATTTTATAATAGGTAGGGCCAGAGATATTCTGGAACACCTGATTTTATTTCAGGTTGTTCGCCATTCTGGGTGTGTTAAAACTTTTTTTTTAAAAAAAAAATAATGGTGAAGGAATTCAGTGCCAAATTTCACGTCTCCACCTAACCCCTAGCTCTTTTAGGCTTTGATTGACAGTCATCTGTTGGTGATTCCCATTTGTTTATACCGATTTGACAGCCCTACCCCACAGATCCTTTTGCTTCGGGACACGTTAATTAGAGCTGATTTTGGTTTGGGTCTTTTTCCCTCCACGGGGTTGGAAGGACCTCCCCCCTTTCCTCCCCCGCCCCCACTTATCCATCATGTAATTTCAAAAGGCAAGCAGTGATGGCATTTTGTGTAGCTTTATTCATGGTGAGCACTTATTCCCAAGCAGCTCCGTTATTCCCCATGCCCGTGGACCAGTTGCTGGTAGAAATTAAACCTTGGCAGATGCGAAGATGGGAAACACGTTTTACGATGCTAACCGCTAAGAGTGCCACGGAAATTCCACGTTTGGTGACTAGTTAGATCAGAGGGTAAGCTAACATGGGGCCATTGAGAAGTATGTTGGGGTCCTGCTCCGACAAGGGGATGGATCTAAGGCTGTGGTTTGATTTTATTTAAATAATTTCTTGTTGTTAGTTGCGAAGTGGTGTCCGACCCATCGCGACCCCATGGACAACGTTCCTCCAGGCCTTCCTGTCCTCTACCATCCACTGGAGTCCATTGAAGCTCACGCCGACTGCTTCAGTGACTCCATCCAGCCACCTCGTTCTCTGCCGTCCCCTTCTTCTTTTGCCCTCCATCTTTCCCAGTATTAGGCTCTTCCCCAGCGAGTCCTTCCTTCTCATTAGGTGGCCAAAGTATTTGAGTTATTTAAATCCTATTTAAAGAAAAAAAAACAAGTTAGTGAATTAAATATCAGGGCTACCCACGTATTTTGCGTTTCACGACTTCTGCCATGTTTAAATTGCAATGGGCAAAGTCTTGAGTAGAAGGTCAACATCTTCCAGACCATTCTTGGTCCACCAGTTTTCCATCGCTGCACTGTCCTTTCTTCCCGAAACTGAGTTCCAGATGTTTTGGTTTACCTATCCCATCGACCTCAGGTAGTTTAGCCCAAGCTCCCACCAGGCGTGATTGCCCTCAAATTTCATGGTTGATTTTTTATTATATTTTTCATTATCCATTTTTGGGGGAAACATAAACTGGAGACAACGCTTGACCTCATGTCCTGCTGATGGACTTCTAGAAGTATCTCTTCAGCTACCCTGGGAATGTATGGGATCCTCCAACCATTGTTGAGTGCTGTATTCCAGAAACCTTAATGGTATCCGGATCTGACAAAGGCTGAGTTAGGGGAAAACTGAGTTTCGTTGCTGAAATTTCATAGCCATTGCTGAACATTTTGGGAATCAAGATCCCAAAATCTCAAAGTTGGGGGGAAACTGAGTTAGAGACTTATTTTGAGTATTTGCTGGCAAGTCCAGTGCTCAAGTTAGAGTAGATCTATATAAGCCATGATCCTCTTGCTGCCTGTTTCTTTTTTTAGGGTCATGTTAGATTGATGATAGCCACACGTTTTTGAAAGCAGAAGAATTCCAGGAATAAGATTTACAGGTAGTTCTTGACTTAATAACCCTTTTTTTTTTTAATGACCGTTCAAAGTTATAACACTGCTGGGGAAAGTCTCTTACAACTTGTGACTTGCACTTACGACCGTCCCAGGATCCCGACAGTCACACGAGCAAAATGTGGGCGCTGGCAACTGGCATGTATTTATGACTGTTGCAATGTCACGTGATTGTCGTTTGCGACTTTCCTAGGCAGCTTCCCAAAAGCAACGTCAGTGTGGGGAAGCCGGATTAGCTGAACAATCACGCAATTTGTTTAATGGCCACGACAAAATAGATGATAAAATTGGGCGGGACCCACCTTATCAGCCACCTCACTTAACAATGGAAGTTCCTGTCCCAATTTTGGTCCGGAGTTAAGTTCCTTTAGGTCTTTTCAATATTTATTCCTCAAAATTTGAGGGCTAAGCATAAAACAATTTCGGGTAGAAGAACCCAGTTGCCCCTACTAGATTCCAGCTTCTATTAGATCTGATAGGATCAGGGGTGAAATCCAGCAGGTTCTAACAGGTTCTGGAGAACCGGTAGTGGAAATTTTGAGTAGTTTGGAGAACCGGCAAATACCACCTCTGGCTGGTCTCAGAGCGGGGTGGGAATGGAGATTTTGCAATATCCTTCCTCCAGGAGTGGGGAGGGAATGGGGATTTTGCAGTATCCTTTCCCCTGCCACGCCCACCAAGTCACGCCCACAGAGCCGGTAGGGAAAAATTTTGGATTTCACCCCTTGATAGGGTCCTTATTATCTCCTGCCAGATCCAATGATCCATGATAAGGCTATCACTCCACAAGCATCTCTCTTTATAAGCATCTATAAATTAGTCTCTCCCACTCCCTCTGATCGTATTAATGCATTCCAGAAGTTAACGATGTGTGAAAAATGTACATCTTTTCCAGTGTCTTGAAATTGCCGCCTACATCAACTGCCTTCTTAAATGACTTCAGGTAAGAGATGGCCTGTTGTTGCTGTTTTAAGAAATAAAATAAAATCCCAAAGCACAACCTTCTTTGACAAAAGAAATCAAAAGATCGCATCATTCTGAAACCAAATCCCCCAACAGTTGAGCGGTTACACAATTTGCCCATGTGTGAATGCCCCATCTGTTCACTTCCTTTATGGCATGAATGTCCACCCTACCAGAGGTTCAGGTTCACCCTACCATTGGTCAGCAGGTTCTGACCAATTCTGGAGAACCGGTAGTGGAAATTTTGAGTAGTTCAGAAAACCGGTATATACCACCTCTGACTGGCCCTGCCCCATCTATTCTCTGCCTCCTGAGTCCCAGCTGATCAGGATGAAATGGAGATTTTACAGTATCCTTCCCCTGCTATGCCCACCAAGCCATGCCACGCCCACCAAGCCACGCCCACAGAACCAGTAATAAAAAAATTTGAATCCCACCACTGTTCCCTACCCAAGAGTGTCTTCTGAATCTCAAAGTAGAATCCCAGGAGGGTTTATCTGGAAACCAATTTCCACAGGCCACCAAAGGACGACATTGTCCAGAGTTGTGCAACTTCCCAATGGAACTGCAAAAAGAGACCTCTTTTTAATAATGAATCATTATTAATTATTCAACCACATCCAGTGATGCCATTCCCTTTTTGCATCCTTAACTGAAAAGTTCTGTTGAGAATGCAGATGTTCAAAATCTTCTGGTCCTCCACAAATATAACAACGTGGAGAACTTAGGAAACATGTTCAGGCTTTTCCATAGAGATAGTTGTCCTCCAAATTGTGATGAATGATAATCCTTCCTGTCCAACACCACTAAAAGCAACTCAACCTTGGCCAACTCACCACGGGGCCAACTTGGCATGGCCAACTCACTTGCGGGACAAGAGTTACACCACCATGAAGGAAATGGCGGACTAGAATCATTCAAGAGAGGACGAAAAAGGAGAGAGACGAAATGAAATACGAATGGCAAAAATGGAATTTTTTTAAAAAAATTTATTTTAAATAATTAAATCGAATTGTTAGATTGTCTTGCAGTGAGTTGGCCATGGTAAACTGGCTATGGCCAAGAGTAACAGCAGATTCAAAGGCCAAGTTGACCCTAGAGAAGCTACTCAAACTTGCTTTTCCTTTCCCCTGGTACCCTGGGCTGAGATAAATGTCACTCTTATTTATGGCATGGATGATTGCTCTCAGGAATCTGCTGGTTGTATGGTTTTAACCTGGGACTTCAGGGTCAAAGGGTTGAAAGCAGGCTCTTGACCTCCTCTTGACTTGAAGCTTACTTTTGCATTCTCAGGAGAGATGCCATTGGATAAGTCAAGCAGACAAGAGAGCCACACAGGTAGGAATGCTGATGTCTTAGATGAATAAAACCTTCTCGGATAAATCCGGGTTGAATGACAATCCATGTGGGATGTTAGATGGCCATTGCAAGCAGATTATTTGTGCCACGCACTGCTTGTCTCTGCCCAGTAACTACACAGATGCACACCCCTCCAATCTTTTAATCACGTTACGTCCAGTAAGCAAAGAACGGGCCGAAATGGTAATGAGGCATATTTACAATAATATAGAAAAGTATGATCGATTAGGCTGCCATTTCTATAGCGGAGTTAATAAAGGGAGGTGGAAAGAAGGGATCGTCCTTAGAAATTCTTCTAAAATGAACGTACATCACTTATTTCCAAGGGGGACGTTAAGAGAATGAGGAGTTTTGCTATTTCCAAACACATTGTTAAATCTATTCAGTAATGCCATTGATGTAATGATGTTATGCCCCTTGGATAATCTCAATGGGGAAGCCAGATTCCCTTAACAACCCGTGGCAAGAAAAGTCGTAAAACAGGACAAAACTTAACACATTTCTCACTTAGAAGCATAACTTCCGGGCTCGATTGCGGTCGTACTCTGAGGATTATCCTGTATACCTCACACCTCTACCTACTTAGGAAATTGCTGGTCCTCATAATTTTTGGTAGAAACCCCAGAAGGATGCATTCAACAAATCTTAAAAAAAAAACAACTTGCCAAAACCTTAGCCATCTTTTAAAAAGATGGATAAGCCATTTTCTTCCACTTGGAGACCGGTGCTATTCTGCATTCCATCGAATTTCAGTTGAATGAAAAATAATTACTGCCAAGAAGTTATACTTTATATATTGCCTACGTTCAGAGGTGGGTTTCAGCAGGTTCTGACCAGTTCTGGAGAACCGGTAGTAAAAATTCTGACTGGCCCTTACCCCATCTATTCTCTGTCTTCCAAGTCCCAGCTGATCGGGAGGAAATGGGGATTTTGCAGTATCCTTCCCCTGGATTGGGTAGGGAATGGAGATTTTACAGTATCCTTCCCCTGGAGTGGGGTGGGAATGGAGATTTTACAGTATCCTTCCCCTGCCACACCCACCAAGCCACACCCACAGAACCGGTAGTAAAAAAATTTGAAACCCACCACTGCCTACATTGATAAAACACTACAATAATGGAAGAGTAACTGGCCCACATTTACACAGTGATCTCAATAGTGTGCGACCCCCTTCCATAAATTCTTACTATGAAACCCATTTTGACCCACTCTCATCAAAATGTTTTCTCTTTTTATATTTGATTTGCTCAGGTAGTCCTTGAGTTACAACAATTCATTTAATGGCAGTTCCGAGTTACGACACCGGGGGGGAAAAGGTGACTTAAGACCATATTTCACAGTTACGAACTTTGACCCGTGATCGCGTGAACAAAATTCTCCGGAGAGGGGCGGCATATAAATTTAATAAATAAATAAATAAATTCAAACGCTTGGCAACTGGCATGTACTTATGACGGTTGCAGTATACCCAGAATCACATGATCCCCTTTTGGCGACCTGGCGAGCAAAGTCGACGGGGAAGTCAGATTCACTTTACCATCGGGTTGTTGACTTATTCATTTAAGAACTGTGAAAGGTCGTAAAACGGGGCAAAACGCACCTAACCAATGTCTCACTTAACAACAGAACTTTGGGACTCAATTGCGGTCGTAACTCAAGGACTACCTGTATTCATTACCATGGTGTCACAGGCAGGTGGATGAGACATTGCACAAAAATCATTTTCGTTTTCGGTGTTTGGGATTGTTTGGTTTTTTTGTGTGTATGATCGCCTACACAAATGTGTTTTTTGACTTCACCCAACGAGCAGTTATACAATATTAGAGCACTCCCTTTAAAAGATCCCTTGGGGGTCATTTTAATGTCCGCTCTAATGGATTCGATTGCTTTCTACTGAATCCCCTTTTCTTGGTGACAGTCCCTCCTTCGTTCTCTTCTGCTGTGGTCTTCTAACTGGGTGGATTTGTCTCTTGGGCGTTTGAAGGAAGGGAAATCGCCCCAGAAATCCTAGAATTAGCTTTATTCAACCAGGAGTAGCTACCCAGGGAGACCAGATTAGGGGGCGACCTCTGAGATTGGGGTGGTGGGGAAAGATTTGGTTCCTGAGGGCATCACCCAACCTTGACTTGTGGCTTACAAGGCACCAGGGAGTTCTGACTAAATGCTCAGTTTGTTGATTCTCGTTCCCTTCCTTGACTCTTCCACCAGGTCACCTCCAGGTTTTCAGTTTCGGCTGCCCACCCCCTCCCCAAATTTTAAGCTGCAAAGGGGGGGGAAATCAAACCATTTGCTGAACTGCCCCGTCAGATCTCATCCTCGGTGAATGCTCCCGTTGGAGCATCTGTCTGAGCGGTTCGCTTCAAAAGATTCCTTATTTCGTATTCTTATTTTGTCCTCCTCAAGTCACTTTTCTCTCCCTTCCCTTCCCCTGTTTCTTGTTTCAACACATCCGGCTGTATCCTCCTGTGTATTTATATATTCTGTATTTATGTTAGCAAAATGGTAGTATTTTGTAGCTGTTCCGGTTTGTTTAACTTGTAAAAAAAAAAAAAATTACCGATGACGATGATAGAGATCATTCTTAATAGCTCGTTCTGACACTCCCTGGCCTTTTTCGATTCGTTGGGTTTTTTTGCCATCGGCCCCTTGGTTCTGCCTTTTTAATTTAATGACTTGCCATTTCTTAAATTATTTATTAGTTGTGTTGTGGGGGGGGTTGTTCTTTTCATGTCCACGTGGCCACAGCTGACGGTTGGATCCGTTTTGATTTCTTCTCGCCCTGCCGTCCATGGACGGGTCAAGCGATGTGATTCTCAAACTTCACATATTTGTTTTTTCCTTATGTGGGAGTGTATGGGCGCGCGCACGGGACTGAATGAGTGGAAGGTTATACTTCAGTATATTTGTAAATAAAAGCAACCTGTAAATGAAATGAATTATTATTATTATTATTATTATTATTATTATTATTATTATTATTATTCATCACAAAATCAGCCAGATGTTCAAACTGGGTTTGGCATTTTTGTCTACCTATCAAGTACCAAAGGTCTCGTTGCAGGATGTAAGGTACTCTTGAATCAAGCTGCCTTTTGCAATTGACCGAGGATGAATTTGTCAATGCCAAGGGCAGTGTTTTTCAACCCTTTCTTCACTATGGATCTCCTTTAAATATCATTGATGGCAAAGGAACCCCAAGACTTAACTCAAGATCGAGTCCTTACCAAGGACCTGAGATAGGCAAATCTGGATGTTTGACAGTGATCGTCGCAGGATGGAAGCTGTTCCAAGTAAAGCCACTTTCTGCAATTGACTAGTGGCAAATTTGTCAATGCCGACAACGTTCAAGTGGTTCTCCAGTTGTTTTGGGATTGCTCCCAAGGCAACGGTGCCTATTGGTACTACCGTAGCTTGTCTTTGGCACAGTCATTCTATTTCTATTTGTAGGTCTTTGTATTTTTTTTATTTTCTCCAGTTCTTTCTCTTCTATTCAGCTGTTCCCAGGCACTGCCACATCCACTATCTATTATTATTTATTTATTTATTTATTTATTATATTTCTATACCGCCTTTCTCCCGTAGGACTCAAGGCGGTGTACAGTCAAGAAAAATATAGACACACAAACATCATAAAATTGCTAATTAAAATTATTACTTAGTTTGGTCAATTAAATAAAACCCAGAATTAGATAACATTTAAAAAATCATTCACATGTTTGTATGTTTAGCCCTGCCTGTTGGAACATCAGGGTCTTGAGGGCACGGCGGAAAGCATCTCTTTTATTCATTAAACATGAAACTCAGTCAACTGAACATTTAAAAATGTGCCACAAATACCATTAACAGGTGCTAATGGTTGATACGGATTGCTGCCAGCGTCCTCGGGATCGACCAAGTATCTTCTTAAAATATATGATGTTCCGAATAGAGCAGTTTTTTGCAGTTCCACTGGTGTTATTGCAGGAAGCTACAATTTCTTGATGTGTTTTGTAAAATTCTTGGACATGGAACCAAGTGCCCCAATGATTATTATTATCATCATTATCATTTTCATCATCACACAGTCAGCCGGATGTTCAGATTGTGTTTGGCATTTTTGTCTACCTATCAAGTATCAAAGATCTCGTTGCAGGATGTAAGGTGTTCTGAGTCAAGCTGCCTTTTGCAATTGACCGAGGATGAATTTGTCAATGCCTAGGGCAGTGTTTCTCAACACCCTTTCTTCACTATGGATCCCCTTTAAATATCATTGGTGGCAAAGGAACCCAAAACTTAACTCAAGGTTTAAATCTTAACATTTCTATAAGCCCTCACGGACCCTCTGTGATGACAATGCCCACTCCCCAAGGTTTCTGCAGCCTTCGCCCAAAGTGAAGCAGACCCCAAGTCGGAATTTCTACCCCCCTCCGACCCACACAAAAAGACCCCAAAGGGGGAGACTCTCTACAGCAACCCAAACATTCATTGCACGTATCCGGCCCAAGGGCCGTAGTTTGAGGACCCCTGATTTAGTGCAATATAAAAAATGCAAATAATTTTTCTGCGGACCACCAAAATTTTCTCATGGACCACGAGTGGTCCATGGATCACCAGTTGGTGACCGGTGGACTAGAAAACCAAAATACTTTTCTCAGGCGCTTAGGTGGTTAATTTCCCAGCCGGGAATAGCTTTGCTAAGCACAGCAACAAATCAGGTGGATTTTGTTCAGGTCAGGAGATACCACTAATGATAGAGACAAAAGAACTTGTCATCCTGACCGCCAAGACATTAAACCAAGCCCAAGGATGATTAATCAGGAGCATCTTGTACCTTATTTCTTGTTGTTCTCTCCCGGCTTCTGTTTCTGGTGTCACCAAGTTGCAAATCAAGACTGATTTACACCTTACAGCTGTACTAAACAGAAGGCAAATGAACATAAAATGCAGAAAGGGAAAAAATACAATGGCAATTGGAGAGGGGGGGGGAAGAATTCCTGAAAGGACCTGAAGCATTATTATTTCTCCATCCTACACACATACAAACACACATCTCCGAGCAGCTCTAAATCAGATTGTCAGTGAGGATGGGTAGTTTAATCATTCAGATTTCTTCATCAGTCTAGGGCGTAAATCTAAATTCCAAGGATATTTGCCAACACTTTGGTTTCTAGGACAATTAATCAGTGGGACGGCTTGCCTTCAGAAGTTGTAGGTGCTCCATCACTGGAAAGTTTTCAAAAATAGACATTTGGCCAGAATGGGATGGAGTCTCCTGCTTAAGCAGAGGGCTGGGCTAGGAGACCTCCAATTCTTGTCATTCTGTTATGTTATATTACACTTCAGCGGTTCGAATCCCGAGCGCCGTGTAACGGGGTGAGCTCCCGTTCCTTGTCCCAGCTTCTGCCAACCTAGCAGTTCGAAAGCACGTAAAATATATATATAAGTAGAAAAACAGGGACCACCTTTGGTGGGAAGGTAACAGCGTTCCGTGCGCCTTTGGCATTGAGTCATGTCAGCCACATGACCACGGAGACGTCTTTGGACAGCGCTAGCTCTTCAGCTTTGAAACGGAGATGAGCACCGCCCCCTAGAGTCGGGAACGACTAGCACATATGTGCGAGGGGAACCTTTACCTTTAGCATAAAGTGCAGGGGAAACTTTCACGCCCGATGCTAAAAGGAGAAGTTGCTTGGACCAAGCGCACGGTTTCCGGTGGCGTGCCAAAAATTTCATTTTCCACCCTCTCATCTCGTTTCTCCTCCGTTGCGGGCAGCCTTGCCAGGGTAAGAAACCTGCCAGCAGCTGCAAGCGCACTGTTGCTACATGCTCCCACCAGTGCATCAGCCCTTGACCTGGTTTTCATCCTGCTCCGGGGCAGAGGCACACCTGGGCCACGATCTTGTCCAAAAGGGTTGTTTTCCATAGCAAGAGATTCCCAGCTTTGGATAATTACCACCAGGAGTGCGAGAACCTGAGCATCAAAAGCATTCTCTTTTCGCATCCACCCTCTGTGCTGTCTTCCTCCCCCAACCCCCCAACCCCCACTCTCCCATTCCTGCAAAAGATGCGCCTGAACATGCCGGATAATGATTATTCTTCACACACACACACACACACATACTGCGGACCAGCCAAAATCTGGTTGCCTCTCCACGCCACATCTACTACGGCGAGGCCAAAGGAAGTGTCCAGGTTGTCACTCCGGAATGAGTTATGGCTGATCTGATTAGCCCTTTGAAAAAAGCCACATTGTGCACATTTCTTCTCACCTGCCCTGAGCGATCTCTATCTGCAAAGGCAGCGATCAAGGCCTCGCAGACCGCAGGTCATGAATCATTCCCTCCCCGACGATGCGCCAGGCGTTCGGCAACAGCAGGGAATGAGGCACACCCACAGATACCCTGCCCGCGGACCCCTCCCCAGCTTCAATCAAGATATGACACTGTAATCGTATAAAACCAGCCTAATAGTCATGGAAAAATCGGCGGAGGCGGAGATCTCTGAAGATGGCTGGCTGATGGCTGAATCGCAAAGGCTGGGTTTCTGGCATGAGATCTCCGTTTTACTTATTGGTTAGGTTATAGGTTATATTGAGGGGTGGCGGTGGCCCAGTGGCTAAGACGCTGAGCTTGTCGATCAGAAAGGTTGGCAATACGGCGGTTCAAATCCCTAGTACAGGTCTTCGTTGTGAGCAGGGGGTTGGGCTTGATGACCTCCAAGGTCCCTTCCAACCTTGTTACTGTTAAAAAAAAAAGCTTGTCGATTGAAAGATCAGCAGTTCAGTGGTTTGAATCCCTAGCGCCGCATAACAGGGTGAGCTCCCGTGACTTGTCCCAGCTTCTGCCAACCTAGCAGTTCGAAAGCAGGTTAAAAAATGCAAGTAGAAAAATAGGGACCACCTTTGATGGGAAGGGAACAGCAGTTCCGTGCACCTTTGGCGTTGAGTCATGCCGGCCACATGATCACGGAGACGTCTTCGGACAGCGCTAGTTCTTCAGCTTTGAAATGGAGATGAGCATCGCCCCCTAGAGTCAGGAATGACTAGCACGTATGTGCGAGGGGAACCTTTACCTTTACCTTTAGGTTTTACTGCAGGATTTCCACATTGTCCAAGCCAAAAAGACTCTGGGTGGCTTCCATTAAATAGTAAAAGGCCAAGGTTTCCTCTGTCCAGTTGTGTCCGAGTCTAGGCTGGCAGTGCTCATCTCCATTTCCCAAGCCAAGGGAGCCAGCATTGTCCAAAGATGTTTCCATGGTCCTGTGGCTGGCATGACTATACACCAAAGTGCAAAGAACATTGTTGCCTTCCCACCAAAGAAAACAACTGAGCCTTGGAGAGCACCAACAAACCCATAGTCCTCCTCCGCCTCCTTCAAACCCCACTCTCTCCTAGCACTGATGATGTTACCTAGTTTGGTAATGAAACATCTGCAAGAAAATAAATGCTTTTTTCAATAAATAAATAAATCAGTAAAATAAATGCTTTAAAAAAAAAGTTGGCCACGCCCACCCAGCCACATTACCCTCCCCCCCACCAAGCCATGCCCACAGAACCTGTAGTAACACATTTTACATTTCACCACCGCCTTGTAGCCAAAGGAATTCTGGGAATTGCAGTCCCAGCCCCACTGAAGAGCGCTAGCTATTCCAAAGCCAAGCCGTAGAAAATGATACCTTTAGACCGATTTTCTCATAATGGAGTCGTTGCTACTGTTCTTGGACGACCCACCTCTTAATTTTCATCTGTTTGCTTAGGAATTATTTTGCTCAATTACCGGGGACAATTAGTTTGGCAAGGTTTCTTCCCCTCCCCCACCTCTCCTCGAAAAAGCAACTGAGACGGAAAAAACCTATAATTGGCTGCATAGACTAATGACTACTCTTTCACTAATTACAGAAAGGGTGGAATCCAGTTGGCTCTCACCTGTTCTAACTTCCCATCCTTGAGATCATCTGCATCTAAGAAATCTCGGGACGTCCTGTAATTTTCACATTCTGGCCTGAATTCATCCTGAAGGGGCTTTCTCAAGGTTATTTTCATGAATGGGCCCCATCCCCGTTTTTCACACTGATTAAAAATCATAGATTCGTGCATTGTCTTCAGACGTTGCTCCAGTGGTGAAATCTTCCCCGGTTTGCCACCATTTGGCTCTCCGATCTGGTAGTGATGGAGGTGGGTGGTTCGGAGAACCAGTAGCAAAAATCCCTGCCCCCCCCCCCCGCCACATGCCCAGCTGAGCCTCATGATCATCAGAGACTTTTTTTTTTTTACTTTTAAAAGCATTTTTTCTACAACCTCTTTGGCCGAAAAATGCTTTTAAAAGTTAAAAAAAAAAAAAGCCTCTCACGATCGCGCAGCTCAGCTGTGATCGTCAAAGGCTTTTTTTTATTTTACTTTTAAAAGCAAAAAAGCAAAACCTTCTGTGCGTGCGCAGAGGGTGCAAAACACATTACTTCCTGGTTAAAACCAGGAAGTAACAACCGGATGGGTAGGCGGAACCTCGCACTGCAATCGCTACCAGTTCTCCGAACCACCCGCCACGATCGCTACCGGTTCTCCGAACCACCCGCCACGATCGCTACCAGTTCTCCAAACCACCCACCACGATCGCTACCGGATCAGGCAATCCAGTCTGAACTGGGAGCATTTCACCCCCGGAGTCTCACGCAACTCATTAGACTAAGAACCTGCCTTAGCTAAATTTCACATGCAAAACTCCCTAATGGTAGTTGATGCAGGGAGGGTCCCACTGTAGAAGAAGCTCCAAGCAATCCTGAGGCCCCATAAATGTTTTCAGGGATGTATAGAATCCCCGTGAAATTTGGAGCGTACAATTAACAGGGTTGTTTTGTTTTTGTTTTTAAAAAAAAAAAAAAAAAAGCTTGTTATGCAGCATGAAAGTGCTTGAAAGTGCCAGGAGGAATTATTCTTTGCATTATACCCATCCACGAGAAATTTGTCTTCTACAAAAATTGGGAGGACACAACTGCTGTCTGAAGTTAATCCGTTCACCAGGCTTTGGAAAACAATTGTGGTGACTTTTTTTTTTTTTTAAAGGCTTTTGAAATGCAGTCTTTTAAATTAGAATAGAATATTTATTTATTTATTTATTTATTAGATTTTTATACCGCCCCCTCTCCCGAAGGACTCGGGGCGGTGAACAGCCAAAATTAAAAACATACAATATAAACAATTAAAATACGTTTAAAACAGAATTAAATCTAAAATGGCTCCCCAATTTAAAACGCCTTACCCATACCCCTATAAATAAGACGAATTTAAAATTTAAAAATTTAAAATTTCCACATTTAAAAGGGGGGAAGATTTAGGCCAGGCCAGCTTGATAAAATAGAAAAGTCTTAAGCGCGCGGCGGAAGGTGCCGGAATAGAGCCGGAAGGAACCTTGGAGGTCTTCTAGTCCACCCCTCTGCTCAGGCAAGAAGCCCTGTACCATTCCAGATAAGTGATTGTCCAGATAAGTGACTGTCCGGTCTCTCCTTAAAAACCTCCAGTGATGAAGCATCCACAACTTCTGAAGACAAGCTGTTCCACTGGTTAATTGTTCTCCCTGTTAGGAAGTTTCTCCTTAATTCCAAGTTGCTTCTCTCCTTGATTACTTTCCATCCATTGTTTCTTGTTCTGCCTTCAGGTGCTTTGGAGAATAACTTGACCCCTTCTTCTTTGTGGTAGCCCCTCAAATATTGGAAGACTGCTATCATGTCACCCCTGGTCCTTTTTTTTCCTCTAGACTAGCCAAACCCAAATCCTGCAAAATACATAGATTTCTTCTTGATATTGGAGTATGTTGTATCTCAATCTTGATCTTGTCCACTTCCAAGCACTAAACCAAAGGTAAAGAGTTGACTATATGCCCTTATAGATTTCAAGTGTTCCCTTTCCTCCTACTGCTCCAGCATCGGTTGGTGATTTAATTCAACAACAATGTTTTTATTAGATCGTAGTTGGAGTTCTCAGGCTTAGGCCCATTTGTAAGTTTGATGAACATTCTAATTACTCAGGAAGAATAAATCAGTGTGCTGGGTGGCTTATTCAATTGATAAACGTATAGTGTCTCTAAATGGATCTTTGCATTTGCAGAGAAGGGAAGGGAAGGAGAAGATGGAGAAAGGAAGGAAGGGTTAGGGGAAGGAAGGAAGGAAGGAAAAAAAGAAAGAAAGGAAGGAAGGAAGGAAGGAAGGAAGGAAGGAAAGAAAGAAAGAAAAAAGGAAGGAAGGAAAAAGAAAGAAAGAAAAAGAGAAAGAAAGAAAGGAGGGAAGGAGGGAAGGAAAAGAAAGAAAGAAAAAAGGAAGGAAGAAAGGAAGAAGGAAAGAAGGAAGGAAAAGAAAGAAGGAAGGAAAGAAGGAAGGAAGGAAGGAAGGAAGGAAGGAAGGAAGGAAGGAAGGAAAAAAGAAAGAAAGAAAAGGAAGGAGGTAAGGAAGGAGGAAGGAAAGAAGAAAAAGAAAGAAAGGAAAGAAGGAAGGAAGGAGGAGGAGGGAAGGAAAGAAGGAAAAGAAAGAAGGAAGAAGGAAGGAAGGAAGGAAGGAAGGAAGAAAAAAAAGAAAGGAAGAAAATAAATTAATTAATTCTGGGCAAATAAAATCCATGACAAAATTTGCATTGTAGGAATTCAAATGAGGCAGTGGAAAAAACAAAAATCTATAGACCTGCTCAACATATGAAGGACCGTGCTGGATCTGACCATTTTCCATACCCTCGTTGTGGGAGTGTAAAAAAATCAAGTATAATTTCCTCAAACCTCCTCCAATGACAGCATTTCCTTTAGAAGATACCCACCATGTTCCAGGAGAGACTTCCCACCTTCCGTTCCGAAGACCGATTCAATTGTAAAAGAAACGTTTCTGTCAGTGGTGAAATCCAAATTTTTTTTACTACCGGTTCTGTGGGCGTGCCTTGGTGGGCGTGGTGAGGCTTGGTGGGCGTGGCAGGGGAAGGATAGTGCAAAATCTCCATTCCCACCCCACTCCAGGGGAAGGATACTGCAAAATTCTCATTCCCTCCACACTCCCAGGGGAAGGATATTGCAAAATCTCTATTCCACCCCACTCTGGGGTCAGCCAGAGGTGGTATTTGCCGGTTCTCCGAACAACTCAACATTTTTGCTACCGGTTCTCCAGAACCTGTTGGATTTCACCCCTGGTATTTGAGCTCCAGTCCTCCATCCAAGGTGCCCTTTGACTTGGGCGAGCGAGAAAGAACCCAAAGGCATCCCTCCCTCCAGAAAACGAGCTTTTGTCGCGCTGCCAAATGCAAAGTTTTGGCAACTGCAAAGTTGTTCCAGGCAGATTCTCCACACCCAGGTCTTGTGAGGCTTTCCAAGTGTTTGTTTCAAACATCCCAAGCGGGGGCCCTTATTCCTTCTTCCGCGTTTCTTAAAGGAACATCTCAACCTTCAGAAAAGCATTTCCCTTTTCTGCTGTTTCATAGGCACTAAGACTCCCGAAATATGCTCAAATAAACCACCAGTCCAAAAGAAGACAACGCTTACACGCGGCAGCTTTGAAAGAGTTTTGGCACCCGGGAGTTGGGAAGCCGACATGTGAGGAAGAGTTGGGCATGGAATAGCTATCTCAATAAGCTATCTTTGGAATTGCTCCAGTTAGGATTAGCAAACATGCATGTTTTTTGAGGGGAAATCAGCTGCTGGAATGTTGAGGACTGATCCATAACGCGCATTAACTGGCTTACACAAGATGTGTCCTCTTCGCAAGGAATGCTGGGAGATGTAGTTCCATGAAAAGAGGGGGCAAGCAATAGCACTGATGTTTGGGATGTTAGGATGACCTAGTTTGGGTCATGAAACGTTTGCAAGAAAACCACTGAGGGATCCCACAGTTCTCCTCCTCCTCCTCTCCACAAACTCTGCTTTCTTATAGTTTAGTTTAGTTTATTGCCATTGCACCTCGCTCAACGAAATCGAATGCCATCTTCAGTGTACATTATTATAAAGATAAAACACAAACACACCTCCTTCACATTCTATACCATTGAATTGAAAACCCCTGATATTGCATTAATATTGCGCTATATATATATATATATATATAGTAGAATTCAATATAGTTACTCCTCTCGGATAGAAGCTGTTTTTCAGCCTATTTGTCCGTGTTTTTATTATCCTGTACCGTCTGCCAGATGGTAATAGTTTAAAAAAAAAGGATGCCCACGATGAGGCAAATCTCCATTCCCACCCCACTCCAGGGGAAGGGTATTGCAAAATCTCCATTCCCACCCCACTCTGGGGCCAGCCAGAGGTGGTGTTTGTTGGTTCTCCGAACTACTCAAAATTTCCGCTTCCGGTTCTCCAGAACCTGTCAGAACCTGCTGGATTTCACCCCTGGCTGGATGTCTAATCTATTCCTTCTATAGTCCACTATAAGCTCCTTGCTCTTATTGGTGTTACGGACCATGTTATTGTCTCCACACCACAAAAGCAACCGATGGTGATTGGTGTTTAGCACTGATGATGTTACCTAGTTAGGTCATGAAACATCTAGTGAGAAAATCACCAAGCTCAGAGAGCACCAAGGACCCTTCATTTCAACCCTGAGCTACAAATATTCCCCTTTATTGGAGCTTGGTATCTCTAGCAGGGGGCAACTAGTACCTGATTCTCCAGAGAAGAATAAAAGTCAACTAGTTTATTCAACTTTCTCCTTTGACAATGATAGATCATAAGGTTATTTCATAAGATAGGGAAGGTCTGTCTTATGGCAGTTATATGCTGCAAGCTGAATTATACTGAAGACTATTTCCCAGAAACAAGGAGTTTCTTGACTGATGAGGATGGAGTGATGGAGTTCTAATTACGTGTCAAGATGGTGAGCCTTTTAGAGAGCTCCATTGTCCAGGGAGAGACCCAAGAGGTTCTCAAACTGTATCGAGACTCAAAGACCCTCCACAGACGCCCTTCCTTTCTTTTCCCTGATCTGTCCAGGGTGCTGATTACTCTTATTAAACATTTGACATAATGCCACTTTGAGTGGAATGGGACAACTCATCATGGCCAACTCACTGCGGCCAACAAACCATGGCCAACTCACTGTGACCAACAAACCATGGCCAACTCACTGTGACCAACAAACCATGGCCAACTCACTGCGACCAACAAACCATGGCCAACTCACTGTGACCAACTCACCAGGATAACTTAACCATTTGGTTTAATTATTTAAAATAAAATTTAAAAACTACTTTAGTTTATGTCATTCACGTTTCATTTTGTCCCTCCATTTTGCACCCGTTCTTTAACTATTCTAGCCCACCATTTCTTTCATTTTAGTGTAATTCTTGTCCCGTGGCGAATTGTCCCACAGCGAGGCGGTTGTGGCAAGTTGGCCATGGCGAATTGTCTTCGATCCATCTTGAGAGCCTCCCTTTATAAAGCTGTTAAGTTGGCTGGCGGAGACTTGCAAGCCGCGTGAGGAGGGAAAATATTCTGAGAATGTACATGATCTTAGCCAGTGGAAACAGTGGTGTAAACACTCCTTATGACAGCTTAGTGCAGTGGTGGTTGTGGGGGGTCTGGATCTGAGTATTGGCATTCAGGACACTTTTGGGTTTTGAAGAGCCGACTGTCAAATCCTGAAAACTTGTTTAATGATCTGGGCCTGTTTCCATTTTGGGTTTGACATCTCGTCTTAAGGAAAGCCACTGTTTTGAAACTGTCAACCTCCTTTTGATACAGAGAAGCAAGCAATTCAATCATAACATCTGCTCAAGAATTTCCTACTATTCCTCCAACAGCATGACTGCATTTCCTGAATGCAGTGTTTGGAGGGGAGGTGAAAAAAAAAAAGATCTAAATATGTATAGACTGAAAATCTGTTCAAATCTGCTTCTTTGGCGTTCTTGTTTTTCCCAAGTGTGTTCAAAGAAACCAAATCCATTGGTCTGACTGAGGATCTGAACGTGGCCGAAATACGTCGGTTTTACAAACTGCCTTTTTGCACACTTCTTTACGATACGGATCACCCTTGACTTACGGTGAATCGTTGTGCGACCGTTCAAAGTTACCAACTTAGATTATTTACCAAAACGTCCTACCTGTAAATGAGTACTTTAATTTCAACCGTAAGTACAAAAGGGCTATCAATAGATTCGAACTCAATGTAATTCGCTCTAATCTTGATGGTAGGAAAGACGACTTCTGCAATAGAGTAGTAAATGTCAGGAACACTCTACCTGATCCTGTTGTTAGTCTCTCTAACCCCCATACCTTTTACCTTCAGCTGTCTTCCGTGGACCTTTCACGTTTCTTAAGAGGTCCCTAAGGGGGCGTGCATAAGCGCGCCAGCGTGCCTACCGTCCCTGTCCTACTGCCCCCATTTATATGTACTCATTCTATGTGTTTATGGCTATGTTTTGCCCAGAGGTGGGTTTTTCAGCAGGTTCTGACCAGTTCTGGAGAACCGGTCGCGGAAATTTTGAGTAGTTCGGAGAACCGGTAGTAAAAATTCTGACTGGCCACGACCCCATCTATTCTCTGCCTCCCGAGTCCCAGCTGATCAGGAGGAAATGGGGATTTTGCAGTATGCTTCCCCTGCCATGCCCACCAAGCCACGCCCACCAAGCCATGCCACGCCCACCAAGCCACACCCACAGAACCAGTAGCAAAAAAAAAAAATGAATCCGAACATTGGTTTTGCCTATTTATATCCTTTTATTTGTGCCAATATTTTTTTTTGGGGGGGGGTGTCATAAGTCCGTGTCTATGTCTATACTGTTACTTGTTTCTTTGTACTTGTTGACCGATAAAATAAATAAATAAAGGCCGAAATCGCAAGTGCAGGGATGCCCTGCTCCTTTCTTTTCCCAGATTGAGCCGCCTCCGAAAAGATCGAAAAGAGCATCAAGCACCTGGTATCCACACTGAAGCTTCACACCTGGTTCAGCAAAGGCGGTTTTTTAAAAACCCTGTAATTGACAATTACGGGGATAATGATAAATAAATACACCCAGGAGGGGAGCTTCTTCTTAATCCTCATCTGTCAGCAATATCTTTACCAAGCACAGGAGGAGGATTTGCACTATATACATTGAGGAAGGGAGGGGAGCGCAGCGGAGCAGCCAGCGGGACCTTGAACGTTCGGATCGAGTGAGAGGAAGAAGAGGCCGGGTGGCTGGTGGAAAAGCCACATTCGCTCCGCCCTGCGCAAAGGGAGTCTTGCAGATGTTGGCAGATGCTGGCAGGAATAACGCAATTTGCCCAGATGGGGTTCGCTCTGAAGCAAGGAAAGCCCAGGGCAGTTGCTTATTGATGGATCGAGGTCAGTATCTCCCTTTTCTACCCAAGCATCCTCAAAGTAACAGTCACAGTAGCAATAACAGAGTTGGAAGGGACCTTGGAGGTCATCTAGTCCAACCCAGCAGTGAAATCCAGCTGGATCTATCCAGTTTGCACGAACCGGTAGCACCGGTGGCAGAAGGCTCCACCCACCCACTGGGACATCATTATGTCCCGTTTTTGATCCTCTGTGCACACACGCTCCCATTCCCGAACCGGTAACGAAGATAAGTGGATTTCATCGCTGGCCCAAGCCCCTGCTCACACAGGAGACCTGTACTAGGGATTCGAACCGCCGAACCGCCAATTTTTCTGATCGACAAGCTCCGTGTCCTAACCACTGAGCCACCTAGTCAGGATAGTGATCTACAGGGGAGCAATGAAGGGGGAATTTAAAACCAGATTGGGTTCCCTCTTCTTAAAAAGGAATTCCTGCCTGGCCTTTCTGTCCACAGGATTAATTCCTCCCAGAATTGCCATTCATAGAACATAGAATCCTAGGGCTGGGAAAGGACCTTGGAGGTCTTCTAGTCCAACCCACTGCTTCAGGAGACCTTACACCATCTGGTCAAAGGGTTGCCCAATTTTTTCTTGAAAACCTCCATTGATGGAGCATCTAGAACTTCTGAAGGCAAGTCGTTCCGCCGATTAATTGTTCCCACTTTCAGGAAATTCCTCCTTAGTTCTAGGTTGGTTCTCCCCCTTGGTAAGCTTCCATCCTTGTTTTGTCCTCAGGTGTTTTGGAGGATAGGTTGAGCCCCCTCTTCTTTCTGTCAGATCTGAAAGCCATCTTTTACGTTTGGGCCTTCAGGCCTGCCACATTTTCTACTGTGGGAAAATGGGAGGGGGGGATTGCATAGAGTATGGGTGATTGTAGTCAAAATAACATTCCTTTCTCAGAGAATCAAGGACACCTTGCCCTGGCACCTGGAGTCGGATGACTGGGAGGTATCTCCAGTTGGGACGGTGTCTTGATTGGACCATGTGATGGACATGTGGGTGCTGGGCAGGGACTTGGACTTTCCTTTGGGTAGGGAAAACCTGGAAGCTTTCATATTCGGCTTTTCCCAGATGTGCCAATATGACATGGAACTTTGAAGAACTTCAAGCCTCAGAGTTTTCTTTCATTGAGGGTGTTACTTGGACCTCTGACATCCTCAAATATTGGAAGATGGCTATGATGTCACCCCTGGTACTTCTCTTCCTTAGATTAGACATATCCAATTCTAGTTCAACCCAGTTCAATAAAAATGAGTGCAGGCTACATATCCTTATCAAATGACCTGAATTAATGGGTGGCAGTGAGGTTTACTTACTGACCTCCTTTGCTGAGATCTGGCTTCTTGACAAGGCCACACCTCGGGAGCCATTTTGGCCCAAAGCTGAATAGTTCCTAAGGCATAAGCCGGTACGTTCTTGTAAATGTGGACTGCTGATTATACTCAAAACGCTCTAGTTGAACGGGCTTTTCCACAACGCTAAGCATTTTAGCTCGTTCGTCATGTGCGCACTCTTCCTTTTTCTTTCTTTCCCTCTCTCCCTCCCTCCCTCCCTCTTTCTCTCTCTGTCTTATCACTACATCTTGTGGTTTTGTGACTCTGCATTTAATCATCCTTGATCGACTCGCTGCAGACGTCCCGAGAACACGGCGAGCGTTTTTAAAAAGCGTCTTCGCCAACCCACTCATCCCGGGTGATATGGGATCTTACTTACTCCACACCCCGGAGAAGATTTGAGCCTTGCGGTTCTGTAATTACAGACAAGGCTTTTGTCGCCGAGACAACAAAAAAAAAGAAACACATCAGATGATGCTTTCTTTTCTTGACTGGATGCTGTTTCCCTTTCTTTGTGAAGATAATGGATAAGAGATGTCGAGCCAGTTCCATTTGGCTGGGCCTGCCTGGCAGAAACTGGCACATCCGGGGCAAGTTTTGGAGAAATGACAGCATAAACATAGATGCAACGAAAGTGGCAAAAAGATGAAGTTGTGTTAGGGGAGTCCCTGAAAACGCTCGACAGTCAGTACTCCGAAGACCACGTTCGTTTCCGGGAGTATCGTCATATTAAATGGTTGGCGTGGAAAGGCGCTTCTGAAGCCAGAAGACATCTTCCGAGGGCTTGCTTGTTGATTTGTTTGTTTTCCAGTCAAATGCTGAAATAACGGACAAATGGCTTTTTTAAAAAAAGGGGGGGAAGCAAGGCCGAGGATGCTTTAATGGCAGACATTTCGTTACCGAACTATGTCACTTCATCAGTGCTAGAAGGGAATGAGATGTATGGAGTGGAAGCGGAGGGAGGGAGAGAGGAGGAGGAAGAGCCTTGGTAGTACAGTGGTCTAAAGCACCCTGTTATTAACACAGCTGCCTGCAATTACTGCAGGTTCGAATCTTACAAGGCTCAAGGTTGACTCAGCCTTCCATCCTTTCTAAGGTAGGTTAAATGAGGACCCAGTTGTGGGGGCAATAAGCTGACTTTGTATAAATATACAAAAGGATGAAGGCTATTGCTTAACGCACTGTAAGCCGCCCTGAGTCTCCGGAGAAGGGCGGTATATAAATCAAATTTTTTTTAAAAAAAGAGGAGGAAAAGGAGGACTATGTGGTCCTTGGTACTCTCTGAGCTTGGTTGCTTTCTTGCAAATGTTTCATTATCATACTAGGTAACATCACCAGGGCAAGTCTAGTCTCTGATTTCTGCCTCTTTCCCATGTCTTCCTCTTAAGCACTACTCACGGTCACCTCGAACCATGAGAGAGATAGGCGGGATATAAATTTAATTTAATAAATAAATAAGCAAACCAACTATCCTGCCAGGTCACTGCCCAACCAGCAACATTTGGACCTGAAACCTGCCAAACTAGACAACCTCGTCAGTTATTGCATTAGGTCAGTGATGGCTAAACTTTTCTGGACGGAGCGCCCAAAGCGCGCGTGCATGCATGCAAATGCGCACATGCCCGAACCCCCAAATGCAATGCATGCTTGCGTGCTCATGTGCACACCCCCATGTGCCCCCACACATGTGCGTGCAACCTCCGCATGCACCCCACCACCCATGCACGCATGTGCAACCCCACATGCACCCCTGCACATGTGTGCATGACCCCTGCACATGCCCCACCCCCCACGGATGTGTACATGACCCCCCCTGCACCGCCCGCCCCACGCATGTGTAGCAGAGACCCAATGACCAGCTGGCCGGCAGGAGGCGTGCCCGCATGTGCAGCGAAGCTGAACTGGGGCAACAGCTTGCATGCCTACAGAGAGGCCGCTGCGTGCCAGCTGTGGCACATGCACCATAGGTTCGTCATCACGGCGTTAGGTTCTCCTGCCTATCCCAACCACCTTGACCTGTGATTCTTGCGAGGTTGTGGAATTCCCCCAGCCCTTCTGGAGAAAAAAAAAAACAGAATTGAATCGAAAAGAACACTGAGAAACAACAAGCGAAAGCATGGGTGGTATTCCGATCGCTTTAGTCTTGGAAGCTTTGCTTTCAAAAAATAATCTTTTCAAGGTGGAGTTTGCCACCAAAGCAGGGGTGAAATGCTCCCGGTTCAGACCGGATCGCCCGATCCGGTAGCGAGGGCAGCAGGTGGTTCGGAGAACCGGTAGCAAAAATCCCTGCACCTCCCGCCATGCCCAGCTGAGCCACGCAATCATCAGAGGCTTTTTAAAAAAAATTTTAAAAGCATTTTTTCTACAACCTCTTTGGCCGAAAAAATGCTTTTAAAAGTAAAAAAAAAAAAGCCTCTGATGATCGTGCGGCTCAGCTGGGATCGTCAGAGGCTTTTAAAAGCATTTTTTCTACAATCTCTTTGGCTGAAGAGATTGTAGGGAAAAAAATGCCTTTAAAAGCCCCTGACGATCCCAGCTGAGTTGCCTGATTGGCAGAGCCTTTTAAAAGCATTTTTTTTTTACAACCACTTCAACCAAAAAAATACTTTTAAAATTAAAAAAAAAAAGCCTCTGATGATTGCGCGGCTCACCTGGGATCGTCAGAGGCTTTTAAAAGCTTTTTTTTTTTTATAACCTCTTTGGCCAAAGAGGTTGTAGAAAAAATGGTTTTAAAGGTAAAAAAAAAAGAAGTTGGCCACGTCCACTCAGTCACATTACCACCACCGCCCCACCAAGCCACGCCCACAGAACCGGTAGTAACAAATTTTACATTTCGCCACTGCACCAAAGTCTTCATTTCTGGAGCGAAGAAGGCCAATGGAAACCCCGTGGAGAAAATAGGAACTGTCCAAGACAGTGCCAGCCCAGGGGCTCTGCAAATATAATGTTTGCTTTAACAGGCCAAAGGAAAACTTTCTCCTAGGTGGTACATAAGCGAGGTCACCAGGATCTCCAACCCTGGAGACAAATTTTCACTCCTGTGGCAAAAATATTTTTCTTTCGTCTTAAATTTCCACGGGCCAGAAGGGTATTTGTTCAAACTCTTCTGGGGGAGTGGGGGGGAGAGGAAGGGAGAGAAAACTGATCTCAAAGGCTCCCTTTGTCATTTGGGGGGGGAAAAATTACTAAAGGAGACCAGGAACATGGAAGTTGTGAGCAGCAGCGGTAAAAGGCAACAGGACCCCCTTTGCTTCCTTGCTCTCTGCACGCATGCCACAGAATAATTTGGAGATGTTTTCCCAAAAAGGGACAGGACCTTCTTGCGTTTTTTTTTCCTGGAAAATGTTTCACTTCTCATCTCATCTTCAGTTCTTCAGAAGCTTCTTGGATGAGAAGCGAAACGTTTTCAAGGAAAAAGCCAAGACAATCCAAGTTGCCTTATTCGCCTTTGGGACAACCATGACCTGCATGATTGAGAATCTCCACATCACTCTGGGGCCCAGCCAGAAGTGGCATTTGCCGGTTCTCCGAACTACTCAAAATTTCCGCTACCGGTTCTCCAGAACCTGTCAGAACCTGCTGAATTTCTCCCCTGGTCTCCCCCCTCAAAAAAAGTAGGTTCCTGCAACCAGAATAGTTGGTACTACATGCCGTGGAAGAATAAGATTTTGTCCTGAACTCTAAAAAGCCTTTAACAGATCCAGTTTAAGCGGACCATACAAATTTGTATTGGCTTTGCCGTACAAATCGGTCCATTTTGATCACGGTTTTGAGGATGGGGGATTTAAGATGGTATCTAGTTGCAGATCCCGCTTTTCCACGGGCCCAGGCGTCACACGTGCCCCTTTTTAGCTTTGCGAGGATGGGAACAACAAAAACCTTAAGAGATTCCTCCCCCTCCCCATTCTCTTCATTGCTATCCGGGAGTGACACCCCAACCAAGAAGGTCAACCAAAATCAACCTCTATTGTGGCCGTAGCTTGTTCTTCTATTGTTCGGGACAAACAGCCCCCAGCTGAGCTGAATGGAGAAGGGATGGAGTATCGGAGAGGGGTGGGGAAAGATGGGGAGGGGGAACAGCCTCAGGGCCTGATCCCAGCTGTAGCCTTCCAAGCGGTCTTTTGTCGCTGGCTATAAAAGGACAAAGAAAGGACTTTTTATCTGCCGTGGTGGCTGACCTGCTTTCTTTTCTCTTCTCCCTTTTGCTTAACCGGATGGCATTCATTCGAGTCTTTGGCATTAGAAAATATCAAGCATATCCTCCCCTCCATTCCCATCTCCTCTTCTCCCACCCTTCACCCGCCTTCCCCGGAGCAGGAGCCCAGTGCTAAAACAACAACAAAAAACAAGAATGGCGTCCACTTTTCTCATTATGACTCAGAACTCTTGAGTTGGCTTTGTAACTGCCAAAAACGATGTGCAACTGGAAGCAAGAGAGCATTTCAAGGGCCAGAGCTATACATCTTTGAAAACAACAGTAAAGGTAAAGTTTCCCCTCGCACATACGTGCTGGTCATTCCCGACTCTAGGGGGCAGTGCTCATCTCCGTTTCAAAGCCGAAGAGCCAGCGCTGTCCGAAGACGTCTCCGTGGTCATGTGGCTGGCATGACTCAATGCCAAAGGCGCACGGAACACTCTTCCCTTCCCACCAAAGGTGGTCCCTATTTTTTCTACTTGCATTTTTTAGGTGCTTTCAAACTGCTAGGTTGGTAGAAGCTGGGACAAGTCACGGGAGCTCCCCCCGTTACGCGGTACCAGGGATTCGAACCGCTGAACTGCCGACCTTTCGATCGACAATCGCAGCGTCTTAGCCACTGAGCCACCGTGTCCCCTCTAAAACAATGGTCGACGGCAACAAAAATGACTCAAGGATTCCACTGTCCATAGAGTAGTTTCTTTTAAGTTCTCAAAGCTTTTCTGAAACTTTGATTTTAAAGAAATCAAGAAATGGAATCCTATATCTTTCCACTGAGGGAGAACCGATAGTTCAGGAACAGAAGATACCTTCTGTCCAAAATATCTTGGAGGCCCCATCTGAAGTTCCAGCTCTGAAGCTTTCAAGCAGAGTGGAGAAACCAGCAGAGGATAAAAACTGGCCAGAACCTGTCATAATCTGCTAGATCAAGTTGGGAACAACTTAAAGCTGGACGTTTCATTCCATCTATCTCACCTAAACTCAAGGATTCCCTTCTGGAACTCTTGAACCCAGCTGCCAATGTGGTCTTTAATTTGGACCTAAGAAAAGCAAAGCAGAGATCCACTGGATTACAAAGCTAGCAGAAAAAGAAAACACACTTTGTCAAGGTTTTTGACTCTTGGCTGAAGGTTTAATGTTTGGACTGTCTTGCTCACTTTTCTGTCAATTCCTCTGCAATTGTGTCAGTTACAAAACCACGGGGAGGCAGGACAATGTCTGGTGTTTGTTCAGAAGCAACCAAAGCCCTTAACTCCGAGACATGAATATACCTGAATTATACTGGCAGCCAGAACAACAAGAGTCAGCTGTTTGTGTTCCTTTTGCAACACTTGTTACGTAAGTTGTATTGACTGTTTAATAAATCATAAATAAATAAGTGCAAAGAAGAACAACTTTGCTTCACCGAAGGGGATGCTAAAAGTTGAGAAAACGTCGTCCAACGTGAGAAATCAGGAAATCCAGGCAGTTCAAATGAATATAAGTGTGGGCTGGCCTTCTTGCAGGCACGAAGGGACTCGAGACTGATGACACATTTGACCCCTCCTTCGGGTTCAGCCTGGTCGTCTCCTACAGATCTGCGGGATTCAATCCATTCCTTTATTAAATTTATATGGCACTCATCTTTTTTATATTTTAAATTTATACAGACACTCATCAATTACTACCAACCTGCATTCCACGGAGGACCTGTATACTGCAAGAGTCAAAAAGAGGGCTGTGAAAATATCTACAGACCCCTCGCATCCTGGACATAAACTGTTTCAACTCCTACCCTCAAAACGACGCTATAGAGCACTGCAAACCAGAACAACTAGACACAAGAACAGTTTTTTCCCCAAACGCCATCACTCTGCTCAACAAATAATTCCCTCAACACTGTCAAACTATTCACTAAGTCTGCATTACTATTCATCTTCTCATCGTTCCCATCACCCATCTCTTCCCACTTATGACTGTATGACTGTAACCTTGTTGCTGGTATCCTTAAGATTTATATTGACTGTTTCCCTATGACTATCATTAAGTGTTGTACCTTATGATTCTTGACAAATGTATCTTTTCTTTTATGTACACCGAGAGCGTGTGCACCAAAGACAAATCCCTTATGTGTCCAATCACTCTTGGCCAATAAAGAATTCTACTATTCTATCTCCCTATCAGACGATTATCCACCTTCTAAATGGATGAATGGAATAGCAGAGAAGGAACACATCTTGGCTCATCTGTTCTAAGTTTATTGTAACTCCTCACCCAAACACCCTTCTGGTTTTTAAACCCCAAATCTCCAGATTGTTGACCAAGTGAGAAATCAGAGTTAAAAATAGGTTTGGTGACCCCTTTGGAGGGTGTTTTAAAGGAGTAAAGCAACTCTACACGACGAGACATTTATTTACTTTTTTTTTTTTTACAAGCAGAGCTGTTCTCTGGCGTGAGGGACGTAGGGCTTCAAACTGGAGGAGCCAATTCTCCTGTGTACGTTGTGAGATTCTCCTTGATTACCTTACTACGTCCTTTTGAACGTTGACTGCCAGGCCTCTTGGGCAGAGATGGTCTCGCTCCTCATCTCTGCAACTTCTAACATGATGGGAACATGAAATGAAGTGGGGCCACCAGATGTTCCTTCAAAAGAAATGCCAATGGGGGGAGGGTTTCCTGCTGTCAATCAACACAGTAACTCTGCGACGGAGAATCACAAACACGTGTGCCCAGACTAGGGGTGGGGAGAGACGCTGAAGCTGGTGTCACTGTCATTCATGCTTTTTCATGCCTGGAGCTAATTGGCAGGTTTTTGACACAAGCAACGGCATTATTTACCCTGAGGAAGACTCAGATCTCAATGGTAGAGCTTTTGATTGATATGCAAAGATCCCAGATTCAAATCTTTGGTATTTCCAGTTAAGAAGAGGAAATAGAGGAAACGAATTTTATCCAGTGTCTTGAGGAGCTGACTCTGCATTTGACTCTGTAGCTCTAGAGAGTTAACAATTCTGGCAACTGCCACCTAGTGGCTAAACTATAAAAGTACATTATCCACCTAAGTCACAATAGGTTCGGTTTTTGCTGCATGACACTGGAGACCAAAGTAGTCTGAACAAGAATGATAACCTTGCCTCTGTAGCCAAATATGTGTTGGTAACTTCAGGGACAACTTGCTTCCTCCTATGCTGGATGTGAGAATGACCTTAGAAAATGGGGTAGTGGGAAATAGGGACGCTGCCTCAGATAAGGGACAGCATAGCCCACAGCTGCATAAGGGGTAGAGAGAGAGAGAGAAAACCGCAAAAGAAATTCCCTTTCAATTTCTCAAGTTGTAAAAAAAAAAAAAAGGTGGATGGAGAATTGTGGACTTGCAACACTGTCTTACCGGAAAGTAGAATTAGCTCATTTCTTGTGTTTCCTATCTGGTTTAACCTAGGAAGACTGACCATTCAATACATGGGGTCCCTAGAGCCATTAACCCAGCCGTTGTATTCCACCATTTTCAGCAACCATGGTTGGCTAATGCTACGGCCCCTAAAACCTGGCAGAAACTCAGAGGACAATAGATAGAAGGGAGTCTGCTCAGGAAAGTTCGTCTGGGTGTAAAGTTCTTAAAGCAAAACTCCTCCAGGGCATATCTCCAGTAACTTTCTCAAAATTGCCAGAACGGGAGATGGAGATCTGGTGATTCTTTTCTCAGCTTTTTCTGTGACTCCCAACAACAGCCGGTGAAGGCGGCAGCTGGGCTTGGCCATTTCTACAAAGCCTGAGAGATAAGCTCATTAGATGCTCACCAAAAGCTTGGTCTACCTCCTACACATACACACATAGATAGACACACAAACGCCACCCACAGACAAGCTAAAAGGTGTCATTTCCCCCTCACCCCCTAATGTATTTGCGTATTTCCTAATACACAAACTAACATTTCCCTTCCTAGGAATGTTAATACGTTAGAAAGCTCTGCCAGCTCTTTGCAAATTGGAATGCAGAATAGAATGCAGAATAACAGAGTGGGAAGGGACCTTGGAGATGCTCTAGCCCAACGCCTGCAGTAGGGCAAGACCTTTGTACAGAATAAGTAACCCCAATAAGTAACCCCATTTCCTTCTAGCATGGAAGATGTTACCAAGTTTGGTAATGAAACTTCTGCAAGACAACAATCAAGCTCAGAGAACACCAAGGACCCCACTGTCCTCTTCCTCCTCCTCCTCCTCCTCCTCCTCCTCCTCCTCCTCCTCCTCCTCCTCCTCCTCTCCTCCTCTCCTCCTCCTCCTCCTCCTCCTCCTCCTCCTCCTCCTCCTCCTCCTCCTTTCCACATGATGTTACCTCGTTTGGTAATGAACAATCTGCAAGAAAACCACCAAGCTCAGGGAGCATTAAGGATCCCACAGCCATTCTCCTCCTCCTCCTCCACTCTGCAAACCCCACTCCCTTCAAGCATGGATGACGTTACCTAGTTGGGTAGTTCAATGCCTGCAAGAAAAACACCAAGCTCAGAGAGCACCAAGGACCTCACTGTCCTCCTCCTCCTCTTCCTTTTCCTCTTCCCCCTCCTCCTCCTTTACACAAACCCCACTCCCTTCTAACATGGATGATGTTACCTAGATGGGTAGTTCAATGCCTACAAGAAAAACACCAAGCTCAGAGAGCACCAAGGACCCCACTGTCATCATTCTCCTCCTCCTCCTCCTCCTCCTCCTCCTCCTCCTCCTCCTCCTCCTCCTCCTCCTCCTCCTCCTCCTCCTCCTCCTCCTCCTCGATGTTACCTAGTTTGGTAATGAAAAATCTGCAAGAAAACCATCAAGCTCAGAGAGCACCAAGGACCCCAGTGTCATCATTCTCCTCCTCTTCCTCCTCCTCCTCCTCCTCCTCCTCCTCCTCCTCCTCCTCCTCCTCCTCCTCCTCCTAGATGTTACCTAGTTACCTAGTTTCATTACCTAGTTTGGTAATGAAAAATCTGCAAGAAAACCACCAAGCTCAGAGAGCATTAAGGACCCCCTCCCCCCCCAGCCATTCTCCTCCTCCTTCTCCACTCTGCAAACCCCACTCCCTTCAAGCATGGATGACGTTACCTAGTTGGGTAGTTCAATGCCTGCAAGAAAACCACCAAGCTCAGAGAGCACCAAGGACCCCAGATTTCAACCTTGAGCTACAGATATTCTCTTCTATCAGAAGGTTAATCCTATTGGTTTGGAATCTACCTGATTCTTAAAGAGAGAGAGAGAGCGACAGGTGGAAATCTGGGTTCTCCCCTACTAAGCACCTGAAAATATCCATCTTTGGGAAGTTACCACTCATCTAGCCACCCACTAGCCACCCTGCCACCCAGTTATTGCTTCAACGGAAGATCTGTAGCCATGCCAAAAAAAAAAAAAAAACCACAACCCCACACAACTCATCAGTAGAAGTTAGTGAGTTGGTGTCTCCACAGCTAATTAGGCATAAACGAACCGCCTGTTGGCTCCATACTGCCGGTTGGAAGGAGAAAGTGTTTTGCTGACAAGAGAAACGAGAGATGCGCTCCTCCCTTTGCTTGAATGCATGCAAATCATTTTGAAAGAGTTGGGTTCCCCCCACCCCTTGTGTTGTTGTTGTTTTTTAAGGGGAAAAGTCTAGACGTGCATGTCTTCCTTTTGGGTGGATTGAAGAGCCTCTTGGGAAGCAGCGGGAGGTCGGAAGACGGTGCCACCCACAGGTGCCCATCCCATCCTCTGCCACCTACTCAACAGGGCCGCTTCTAATCCCTGCCACACATCGACAATTTTTTTTTACGTTTGATCTCCTGCCTTTCCTTGATCCATCCCAGTGGCGAGAATAACCGAGCTCAACCCGGGTGACAGCTGACAGTAGCATGTCACTCCGCGGTGCCTGGATGAGATTAGTCATAGTTTTCCAAAAGCCTCTTAATTGGGATTTACACTAAGGCGGATTACATTCGATGCTGCCAACGTTTACTTTGGAAGAGTAGAGTTCCTTGCCTTTTTTAAAAAAAACAACAAAAAAAACAGGAAGATGCAAATTGAGAGCGATGAATCAATCCCAAAGCAGGTTGTTGATATATCCTTGCTGAACAGAAAGTGAAGCTGGACATTGACTTTTCAAGAAAAGCCAAATTTATGTCATGTTTGATATTGTGCCTTCCTTGGGAAGAGCTGGATTTTTGGACATTGATATATATTTCTCAATGGCATCCATCTAAGAATTTCTATTGATAGGTTAGCAACAGTTCGCGTCTCCAAATAAGCCCTCCCCGAAAATATTTAAACGCAGAGCTGGAAATCAGGTAAGATGGCAAGAGGAGCCCCATCTTGCTCCATGCGCCCCAAAATAATAAGACCTCCCCAAAAATAAGGCCAAGCGCTTATTTCAGGCTTCAAAAAAATAAGACAGGGTCTTATTTTCAGGGAAACACGGTATCTATCTATCCATTCTATCTAATCTAATCTATCCTATCTATCATCTGTCTATCTGTCCATCCATCCATCACCTATCACCTATCATCCATCCATCCATCCATCCTTCCATCCATCCATCTCTATCTATCTATCTATCTATCTATCTATCTATCTATCCTATCTAACATCTGTTCGTCCATCCATCCTTCTATTCTCTCTCTCTCTCTCTCTCTCTCCCTCCCTCCCTCCCTCCCTCTCCTTCTCTTCCGGATCTTTGTGCAATTCCTCTCCCTCTCCCTCTCCCTCTCCCTCTCCCTCTCCCTCTCCCTCTCCCTCTGTTCCCCATCTTTGTGCAATTTTTTCCCCCTTGTCCAACCCATCATCTTTCAGGAAGTTTGGGGTCCTAGTTGCCATCCTTCTTGTAAATTCTGGCAGCCTTATCCCAACCTCTCTGAGAGGCAGAAAGGTAGAGAAGATGATTGCCAAGCATAGGAAACCAGGAGTCCAGGCAGTTCAAATGAATACAGATTTATTGCGTGCTAATGCTCTCTAGAAGAATCTCAACTGAGAACAATCAAAGCAAATTGGTGGTAGATAAAGAGTCAACGGAATTCAAAGTGGGCTGGACTTAGATCTCTTGTGGGCGCAAAGAGATGCAAGACTAATGACACATTTGACCCCTCCCTCAAGCTCATTCTGGTCATCTCCTACAATGGTTTTTCCTTAGCATCATCTCCTTCCTCTGCAAGTCCCATGGAACCTCCCCAAAACCAAACCACAGGATGGATTGAAAGCAGGTTTCTGCCTTCTGAATATGTCCTCTTTTGTCTCCTCCTCTTCCTCCTCCTCCTCCTCCTCCTCCTCCTCCCTCCCCCCAAAGGCTCGGAGGATGAATCAGGTCTTTGCTTTTTGCCAAGAGTGAGTGTGAGAAGCCTCAAGGGCCTTCTAATCAGTAGAAGTCATCTAGGTTGCCTACAAGAGATGGTTAATACCTTGGTTTTTTTTTTCTGACTTCAAAAAGCTTGTCATTTCTTTTTCTTTCTTTTGCAGGCACCTTGTAGGATCCGGAACCCGTTCGAATCAGCCTATCAACCGTTGAGGATCTACGCTTTGAACATTTTACCCGTGTACTTGGCTCACGCATCACCTGCCTTGCGCAAGCTGAAAAGAACAGATCTGGTTTCTCCATTTTTTTTTTGTTGTTGTTGCTTTGCTGTGGTGACAATTTGCTTTTCAGAAGGCCGTGCGGTTTGATGGCGTGAGAAGAACGCTCTGTGCCGAGCATGTGTTGGAACAGCCTCTTCCAATAAAGTGCTGCTAG
Organism: Pantherophis guttatus; assembly: GCF_059756535.1. Lineage (NCBI taxonomy): Eukaryota > Metazoa > Chordata > Lepidosauria > Squamata > Colubridae > Pantherophis > Pantherophis guttatus. Next base: position 12,970,426 of record NC_142078.1, on the reverse strand, counting down.
GTAAGATTTCCGATACGAGATGAAAGTATCTTCAGATCAGAGTAAAAATTTGCACGCCGGGGTAGCCAGTATGGTATTCACAGACACATCCGTTTTCTCAAAAAACTCCCCCTCCCCCCACCCACCCCCGCATCAGAATAAAATACCAAAGAAATGAAACAATTGAAGGTGAGATGACCGGAATTTCATAGTATTTGACGAGTTGTCTGTTGCTGGATGGGAATGAGGGATTGCTAGATTGGCTGGGAAATTGTCACGGAATGTTGAAAACAAAGATCATGTAATGGCGGCGGCAGCAGCAGCCAGTAGTAACAGTAATAACAGAGTTGGAAGGGACCTTGGAGGTCATCTAGTCCAACCCCCTACTCACGCAAGAGACCTGTACTAGGGATTCGAACTGCCGAACTGCCGACCTTTCTGATCGACAAGCTCAGTGTCTTAGCCATGGAGCCACCTAGTCAGGCTCAGTAATAGTCTAGCAACCTCAACTTCCCCAAATTTCATTCCCTTGAAAGACATGGGTCCTGGATTTTGGACACATTCTGTAAATTAGTCCATTTGAGGTACCTTGGTTCAAAAATCGTTGCTCTACAATGCACTGTTTTACCCAGTTAAAGACCAAATGAGAGTTTTCGTAATATCAAAGTCAGGAATCTGTCTTGCCTCCAGTTAGTTCCATATTCGGCTGAATTTCTGCTTGTAACACTAGAGATCAGCTGGCATCCAGCTTAACAATATGGATGATGCTTCTCATTCAGCATCAGACAGCCAATCCCAACATTATATTGGGCAAACCCATAGCAGCGGCGGTGGGAGGCTCCGCCCACCCGCCCGGACGTCTCTACTCATGCACCCACGAGCGAACTGGTAGCGGCCAAAATTAAACCCACTACTGCTCTTGGGATCCTGCAACCATCCTAAATATGAGCCAATGCTCAAGTATCCAAATGTAAATCACATGAACATGGGGATGCAATGGTCGTAAGTGTGAAAAGCGTCATAAGTCCCTCTTGTCAGTGCCCTTGTAACTTCAAACAGCCTGTTGAGGACTAGCTGTATGAGAAGCATTGCTTTCAGGTGACAGAAAGGAAGCCCGGTGGTTTCCTCCGTTCCTTTTCATCTAGGCCTCCATTTCTTGGTTTTGAAGCCAAGACCTCTCCTAGCCTGGTCTCTTAAGGTAGCCGCCACCCAAGTTTAAGCCAGGAGCCTTTTCCCCCCGTAAAGAAGATGTGTTAAATCACAGCCACATCAGGTGTTGTTGAGAGCTGCACTGTTCCATCATGTCTCAACAGTCGGTTTGGCATGCCTCCTGCAGGCACTACATGTCCTCCCTCCCTCCTTCTCTGGATCCAACCAATGCTTGTTAGGAATTCACATACCGATGAGATGAAGGGGAGAGTGAGAAAGGGAACCAAGAGAAGAAAAACAAGCTAGACAACGCAGAGTAGCTTCCTGCCACACCTAGGAATCCTGGCCGGGAGAGAGAGAGAGAGAGAGAGAGAGAGAGAGAGAGAGAGAGAGAGAGAGAGAGAGAGAGAATACTCAGTAGTCACTGGAAGAGAGAGAGAGAGAGAATACTCAGTAGTCACTGGAAGAGAGAGAGAGAGAGAATACTCAGTAGTCACTGGGAGAGAGAGAGAGAGAGAAAATACTCAGTAGTCACTGGGAGAGAGAGAGAGAGAGAGAATACTCAGTAACTGGAAGAGAGAGAGAGAGAATACACAGTAGACACTGGAAGAGAGAGAGAGAGAGAGAATACTCAGTAGTCACTGGAAGAGAGAGAGAGAGAGAGAATACTCAGTAGTCACTGGAAGAGAGAGAGAGAGAGAGAGAATACTCAGTAGTCACTGGAAGAGAGAGAGAGAGAATACTCAGTAGTCACTGGGAGAGAGAGAGAGAGAGAGAGAGAGAATACTCAGTAGTCACTGGAAGAGAGAGAGAGAGAGAGAGAGAGAGAATACTCAGTAGTCACTGGAAGATGACTACATCTTCTACCAAATGCCCAAGTTGGATAATTTACCCCGAAGCAGGAAACACTAGGGAGGGGAGGCAGCAAAGAGGGAAGGGAGGGCCTATTTAGAGGGCTCTCGTAAAAAATACCGTACTCCTGAAATTCTCCACCATGGGTGGAGAATTGAGGCTATAAAAGCTACCACTTAGTTAGCGGGATAGCAGAGTTGGAAGGGACTTTTGAGGTCTTCTAGTCCAACCCCCCGTTCACGCAGCTCCGCCCACCCGCCTAGGTGTCATTACTTCCTGGTTTTAAAAGGAAGGTAAGTAGATTTCACCCCGCTCTAGTGATGGAGCACTCACAACTTCTGAAGGCAACTGGTTAATAGGAAGTTTCTCCTTAACTCCAGTTTACTTCTCTCCTTGATTAGTTTCCACCCGTTGCTTCCTGTCCTGCCTTCTGGTGCTTTGGAGAATAAGTTGACCCCCCTCTTCTCTGGAACAGCCCTTCAAGTACTGGAAGAGTGCCATCTTGTCATTCCTAGTCTTTGTTGTTGTTAGTTCCGAAGTCGTGTCCGACCCATCGTGACCCCATGGACCACGTTCCTCCAGGCCTTCCTGTCCTCTATCATCCTCTGGAGTCCATTTAAGCTCACGCCGACTGCTTCAGTGACTCCATCCGGCTGCCTCGTTCTCCGTCGTCCCCTTCTTCTTTTGCCCTCCATCGTTCCCAGCATGAGGGTCTTCTCCAGGGAGTCCTTCCTTCTCCTAGCCATATCCAATTCCTTCAGCGGTTCTTCGGAGAAACCAACATTTCTCCACCATTCAGTTCAGAACTGAAGAAGCTTCTTGGAAAAGAAATGAAACATCTTCAAGAAAAAAAAACAAAGAAAATCCAGCTGCCCAGAGGTAGAATTCAAACCTTTTTACTACAGGTTCCATGGGCGTGGCTTGTTGGGGTTGGCATGGCGGGCATGTCTTGGGCATGGCAGGGAAAGGATACCGCAAAATCTCCATTCCCATCCAACTCCAGGGGAAGGATATTGCAAAATCTCCATTCCCAACCCACTCTGGGGCCAGCCAGAGGTGGTATTTGCTGGTTCTCCGAACTACTCAAAACTTCTGCTACCGGTTCTCCAGAACCTGTCAGAACCTGCTGGATTTCACCCCTGGAGCTGCCTCTTGAAAAAAGCACCTTTGAGACAATCATTTATTAATTCAATTTATATTTTTATTAATTCAATTTATATCCCGCCTTTCTCTGGAGACTCAGGGCGGCTGGATGACTGGGAATCTCCATAGACATTTAGCTAGGCCAGAGCTGAAGAAGCTTCTTGGACGAGAAGTGAAACATCTTCAAAGAAAAACAAAGGAAGCCCAGCTGCCTCTTGGAATAGCACCTTTGGCACAACCCCGACCTGACGGATGACTCGAGAATCTTCCTAAGGACCTTCAGAAATGGGGAACAAAACCCGCTTAGCTCGAACAACTGCAGTTCACCACTACAACCACTAGGGGCAGCCCTGCCAACCCCAGACCCCAGATTTCTTACGCCGGTGTAAAAAAACCGAATCTCCAATTGTGAATATTAACATACCGCAAACAGGGCAAGGAAGCCCATACTAAGCTGTGCCAATTTAATGATGTTGTTTTTCAGAGGGTGGTTGAAGCTGGACCACTTCAGAGAGAATAGGAAATGCAAGCAAGTTTTGGGGAGGATGGAAGAGGAATTCAAAAGCTAATAGCTTTCCGTGTTGCCCCATACTAAAAGGAAGGTTTTTTCTATTAAACTGATCTGCTTAAGGGGACCCAACGATGCTGTTAATTTACCCCTGCTTTCTGTAGCTGCATCTGGCATGCCCCGCATTCACACACTACCGATGTGAGTGTGAGCATCCACAAAGAACAATTTGCACTTGGTAACGAAGGGCCTGTCTCCAAGGGCTTCAAAAATAATAGCCACATAATCTTACACATATGTTGCTGCGTCCAACATCTGCTTTCATTGTCATTAAGAGAAACATGGAGTTCCCTCTCCAGAGCCAGAGATGTATTTTCTCCTAAAACTCTCTTTTTTAAAAAAAAATCAAAATCAAAACACTTCTGCTTTTTGCAAGATCTTTCCTAACACTTTCCTGGTTTCTCAAATGTTTTGATAGCTTCATTCACATGCCGTCAATCATGATCTTGTCAGAGCCTAATAAATAGCTCCACCTTAAAAGAGAGAGAGAGTGTGTCTGCCAGCTAATGAAAATATTCTTCTGTGTAGGATATCAAGGATGTCAGCATTTGTACAGGTAGTCCTGGAGTCCTTTCCTACAAAGGAAAGGAAAAGAGGGAGGGAGGGAAGAAGAAAGGTAGGGAAAGAGAAGGAAAGGAAAGAGAGAGAAGGAAAGGAAATGGAAAGGAGAGGAAAGGAAAGGAAAGGAAGGAAAGGAAAGGAAAGGAAAGGAAAGGAAAGGAAAGGAAAGGAAAGGAAAGGAAAGGGAGAGAAGAGGAGAGGAAAGGAAAGGAAAGGAAAGGAAAGGAAAGGAAAGGAGAGGGAAGGAAAGGAAAGGAAAAGACAACTGTCTCCACCCTACCCATACCACTGATGATTTTTGTAGCCTTATATTATTTGCTCTAAGTTTAAAAGGCTTTTTAAGTCTCCTGGTTTTTTTAACCCATATCTGGCTTTTTGCATATGGCCCCCTTCTTTTTTCCTTTCTTTCTGGACCCGGTCTAAGCAGATAGGAGTGTTCACACACACACACACACACACACACACACACACACACACACACACACACACTCCTGGCACCCACTCCCCAGAGGTGAAGGAAGAAGGTCACCAGCACGCCACCAAAAAACGCCGCCGGCCTTAACAATCCCGGGCTCTTGACTTAAAAGCATCTGTCACATTCCTCAGCCGTGTCTCAAGAAGCCCTAATAACGCTGAAAAATGAAAACCCAAACAGATGATCCCGATTAGCCATTTGCGGCTATCCTTACACCTCAAGGCGCAGCGTGGAGAGCCAGGGGGGTGGAGGGGACGGGGACCCGTCTCATCTCCTGCGCAAAGGTGCAGCCGCAGATCCGAGTAATAGCTCTGGAATGTTCACCTTGGATTCCTCCTCCGCCCTCCCCCCCCTCCTCCTCTCATTCCCCCTCCCCAATTCTCCCTTCATTCCTGGCAGGCTGTCTCCAGCATAATCTTCAGAGAAAGTCTGCTGGAAATGTCATTTTGTAATATTTTTGTTACATTTTATATATATTTATAATTTTTGCTAGATCAATTCTCGAATGCAGCTCTTCTGCCTGGAACCCGCACTGCATATTGGACATTAATACAATTGAGCGAGTCCAGAGATATTTCTACTCCTATGTTCACAACAAAATACCTTATGCCACCCGACTTCAAATTTTGGGCTTGGACACCGTCTGCGGTCTCACCTAAGCGTAGTACATACATTAAAATTATCTGCTACAACGTCCTACCTGTCAATGACTTCTTCAGCTTCAACCTCCAAGATCCCTTCCAGCCCTAGGTCTCTATGATTCTATGAGACATATGATGGATGGATGGATGGATGGATGGATGGATGGATGGATAGATAGATATAGATAGTTAGATAGATAGTTAGATAGATAGATAGATAGATAGATAGATAGATAGATAGATAGATAGATAGATAGATAGATAGATATAAATAGATAGATAGATATAAATAGATAGATAGATAGATAGATAGATAGATAGATAGATAGATAGATAGATGGATGGATGATTGGTAGGTAGGTAGGTAGAGATAGATAGATAGATAGATAGATAGATAGATAGATAGATAGATAGGTAGATAGATAGATAGATAGATGAGAGAGAGAAAGAATGATTAGATACACAGACAGACAGATACATGGATAGATGGAACAGCTTGCCTCCAGAAGTTGTGAGCGCTCCATCACTGGAGGTTTTTAAGAAGAGACTGGACAGCCATTTGTCTGGAATGGTATAGGCCTGTGATGGCGAACCTATGGCACGCGTGCCACAGGTGGCACGGGGAGCCATATCGGTGGGCACGCGAGCATTACCCTAGCTCAGCTGCAGTGCACATGCACACGCAGGCCAATTGATTTTCGGGCCTTTCAGGCCCACCGGAGGTTGGCAAACGGGCCGTTTCCGGCCTCTGGAGGGCCTCCAGGGTGCTGGGGAAGGCTGTTTTTGCCCTCCCCAGGCTCCTAGAAAGCCTCTGGAGCCAGGCTTATCATGCCATCGCATGCCAAAAGCGGGGGAGCACAAGGGGGTCACACGTGCATCACGGGGGGTGGGGCACATTGAATTGTGGGTGTGGACATGCGTGGGTGCAACCCCCCGCGCTCGCCCCGCTTTTGGCACGCGACGGCAAAAAGGTTAGCCATCACTGATATAGGCTCTCCTGCTGCCTTTCAATGGTTAGATGGCCTAGACATTGGTATCTGAACATTAACCTTTGTAACATTTATATTTTATTGTGTTTACTCTAGGTGAAATGTTAACATATACTGGTAGTCCGTGCATGATATGCCATATGCTAAATAAAATAATAAATTGTAGAAAGTAAGGTCTACCATGGACTTTAGAGCCCTATCGGCAAAGTGCAGCGTTGCAGGCTGGCTCTGCCCACAGCCTGGAGTTCGATCCTGACAGGGCTCAAGATTGACTCAGCCTTCCATCTTTCCGAGGTCAGTAAAATGAGGACCCAGATTGTTGGGGGCCGCATGGAAACAATGCTTACACGTAAATTTCCCACTACGGGGCAGTATATAAGTCTAAATGTTCTTGCTATTTAGATTGCTAGCGTGGGGGGAAAAAAACGGTGCGATCCAAATTCACACCTCCCTTTTGATGTGTGTCACCCAGAAATGCCATCCCTCGAAGCACAGAATGGCATACTTGCAGAAAAAAAGAAATCAGATAACATGACAGGTAGCTTAAATGAGTTAACAAGGCAGCAAAACGTTCACACCCAAAGGCGACAAGGACTGTGCCAAGTTTTGGCTTTGCAAGCCAACCGTTAGAACTTGAGCGGGTGAAGAGCCTTCTTGCTTGAGGTGCTCCAAGTCAAATCAACTTCACGAGGCGCTTTTCTGGAATGTTCCGCGTGGGTTTCAACGCCGGGTCGATTTCAGCAGGAACTTCTGCATGGCTGCAGGGAAAAAAAAAACACATTTATTGGCATTCATTGTATATGGGGGCCTGATGAATTTTGCAATCGGCTGCAGAATTCGCTTTGCCAAGGAGAGCTAGCCAGGAGGGAGATAATGGCTTCTGGAGTTACATCCGTGATCTTCTAGCTCTGTGCAAGTAATTGTATCAGGAAGCTAACCATTTTATTTCGTGTTTATTTATTTTGTCAAGCATGTATTAGATAACAGATATAAGTATAAACATGGATATGAATACAGGAAATGGGGACCAATAAATGGGGACAGTAGGACAGAGATGGAAGGCATGCTGGTGCGCTTATGGACGCCCCCTTACAGACCTCTTAGGAATGGGGTGAGGTCCACAGTAGAGAGTTTAAGGTTAAAATTTTGGGGGTTTGGGGAATGAAACCACAGAGTCAGGTAATGCATTCCAGGCATTGACCACTCTGTTGCTGAAGTCGTATTTTCTGCAATCGAGTTTGGAGCGGTTCACTTTAAGTTTATATCTATTGTGTGTTCATGTATTGTTGTGGTTGAAGCTGAAGTAGTCGTTGACAGTTAGGACGTTGTAACATAATTTTGTGTACTACGCTTAGGTCAGACTGAAGGCGGCGTAGTTCTAACTATTCTAAGCCCAAAATTTCAAACCTGGTGGCATAATGGATTCTGGTGCGAGCAGAGGGAGTGGAGGACTCTTCTCGTGAAATATCTCTGGACTTGCTCAATTGTATTAATGTCCGATATGCAGTGCAGGTTCCAGGCAGATGAGCTGTATTCAAGAATTGGTCTAGCAAAGGTTTTGTACGCTCTAGTTAGCAGTACAACATTACCAGAGAAGATTTTATCTTCTCTGGTTTACCGTGAAGAGTTTACCATGAAGAGTTTAGTAGTAAGGACCGGTCTAAAATGCTAATTTCTTCTCACAATACAGGTAGTCCTTGATTTATAACCTTTTGTTTAGTGACCGTTTGGAGTATTGGACAAAAGCGATTTATGACTGGGTTTTTTTTTTCTTTTTTCACACCAAAGAATCTTGTGGCATCCCCATCATCACACGATCCAAATTCGGATGCTGGGTGAATTTATTTATGACGGCCGCAGCATCCCAGGGTCATGTGATTCCCCTTTTGGGACCTTCTGACAAGCCAAGACAACGTGGAAACCAGGTTTGCTCGATAACCGTGTTGCTCACCTAACCACTGCACTTAACACTTAACCACTTGATTCACTTAACAATGGTGGCAAGAAAGGCCGTAAGTTGGGGCAAAACCCACTTCACAGCTGTCTTGCTAAGAAAGCCACAGAAATTATGGTCATAAGTCGAGGACTACCTGTATATGACCTCAGAAGAGAGAGGGGTGGGACGACCATCAAGGACACATTTCCAGGGACATCCACTCTCAATATATTTGATCAGAACAGAGGCATCGTTGGGTGATAAGACTTCAGGGTGAGAAACATTCGGTTTCCCTCCATCAATACAATTGTTCCATCCATGGAATGGAGAAGGACAGGTCTGTTCTTGAAATGGCCTCCAATAAATTCACTCTGAAGGTCTGGAATTGATTGGCGTCTCCTGCTTGTCTGCCCTGATTATACTTTTTTGGGGGGCCAATATTCTTAAAAATAGCATCTCTTGTAGGGGCGGTTTTATGCTGGCTGACGAATTCTGGGAGTTGAAGTCTTAAAGTTACCAAATTTGGAGACCCTTGGTCACGGGTGAAATCTTCTGACGTCTGCTACGAGTTCTGTGAGCCTGCTACCGAGGGCATGCTTCGCACGTATACATGCCTGAGGCACACCTGCGCCGTGCTAAGAAAGGAACATTTTGAAGTCTTCTGAATCTGCAAAGGTAAGTAGAACAGCGAGGGGGGAGGGAATCCGCTGTGCCACGCGATTTAGATTAGCTAGAAAGCAGGAAATCTGACGATTCTACCTAATATAAATCACGCATCACAGCTGATCATCACCAAGCTGATCATCGGAAATACTGGTTTGCCCGAACCGGTAGCATTTTTTACTACCAATTCGCCCGAACCGGTCCGAACCGGTAGCATTTCACCCCTGCCCTTGCTGTAGATATATGCCACATATAAGTCTTACATTTCATAGTACTGTCGTTCTGTTTTTCTTTATATCTTCTCCAAATGACCATGATCCAAAGTACAAGTTGTAAGAGCCATGGTGGCGCAGTGGTTAGAATGATTTATTGCAGGCTAATTCTGCCCCACTGCCGGTAGTTCAATCCTGACCAGCTCAAGGTTGACTCAGCCTTCCATCCTTCCGAGGTGGGTAAAACCCAGATTGTTGGGGGCAAGAGGCTGACTTTGTACACCGCTTAGAGAGGGCTGTGAAGCACTGTAAAGGGGTATATAAGTCTTGCTATTGCTATTAACAACTGCAGCTGTCTTATCCTAGGGCCAATACTGGATTCTTTCCTGCACTTTTAAACTGCAGGATTTCAGACAAATTGACAGATCGTAGGAAAACCAGGTGCCCTGCTCAGTTGCAGCATTTCCCTGTAAATGTTGGTTTCCTAAGTAGAAATTATGAATGATAGGTAGGTAGGTAGGTAGGTAGGTAGGTAGGTAGGTAGGTAGATAGATAGATAGATAGATAGATAGATAGATAGATAGATAGATAGATAGATAGATAGATGGTAGACAGACAGACAGACAGACATATGGAGATAGAGAGATAGAGAAATAGGGAGATAGAAAGATAGAGATGGATGGATGGATGGATGGATGGATGGATGGATGGATGGATGGATAGATAATAGATGGTAGATAATAGATGGTAGACAGACAGACAGACAGACAGAGATATGGAGATAGATAGATAAAGATAGATAGATAGATAGATAGATAGATAGATAGATAGATAGATAGATAGATAGATAGATAGATGGAGAGAGATAGAGAGATAGAGAAATATTTGTCGTTGTTGTTTTTTTCCTCTTCCTCTTCCACCCGCTCAAACAATCCAGGAGAAAACTTTTATCAGCTCACCTTCCTTCCCTACCTACTGTACGTTGCCAGATGCCCCTTTTCGCCCACGAGGGAAACAGCACCTTCCTTGATCCCGCCAGCTCCGGTCGTCGTATGCAGATCTCCCCTTAACTCAGCAGCCAAGGGCCTGGGTTTAATTGCCCGTTCCCCTTAAGCATGTGTTTAATTCCGGCCTGTGGGGAATACAGCCGCTCGCCTTAAATAATTGAGTGACCGCAAGATTGGTTAGTTCTGTTTTCATGACCCAGTATTGATTTAAGCGTAGTTAATCCTTGCAAACATCCGTGGACTCCTCAGCATCTGACGACTCTCTTTAGAGCCATAAACTCCTGGCTGCTAGATTATTTCACATCAGGCCTGGTAATGCCACTATAAATCCATCACGCCCTCTTTCCTGGGCTTTTGCCAAGGCAGGCACCAGATGGGGAAACAGCTTCCTTACCATTAAACTCTTCATTTCCCCCGAGCGCAAGACAAGCGGGCAAATATGTTTTATTAATTTATTTCTCTCCGTTTTTTTTTTTTCCCGTTCTCCTTTTCCCACCCACCCACCCTCCCTTTCGTTCATTCACCCATCCGTAAACGAACTGGCTTGGCAGTGACATTTAAATAATGGCACACCCAATTAAGCTGGGAGATTAGAAAGGGGCGAGAAAAACCAACAAGGGGGTGGGGGGCCTCGTAGTAGGCGGTATAATGAGAAAAATCCGTAGGGCAGAATTCCCCGTTTTAACAAGCCACCCGACCGGACCTCTTTTGACAACTCTGTGCCGGCAGAAATAAAACCAACAGTCCGTACGTTAAAATGTTCTTTGGTGGCAAAACAATAAATGGGGATACGGAGGGAAGAGGTTATTCGTAGCTCAGGGTTGAACCCGTAGCCTCCATGGTGCTCTCTGAGCTTGGTGGAGGGGCTTTGGGGTTTTTTTTGGTGGTTTTTGTTTTTTGGAGACGTTTCATTACCCAACTAGGGAACATCATCAGTGCTAGAAGGGAGTTGGGTTTTGTGGAGCGGAGGAGGAAGAGAAGGTGGAGGACGACTGTGGGGTCCTTGGAATTGATAGTTTTCTTGCAGACCTCTCATTACCCAACCAGGTAACATCATCAGGGAAGGAAGGAAGGAAGGAAGGAAGGAAGGAAGGAAGGGAGGGAGGGAGGGAGGGAGGGAGGGAGGGAGGAAAGGAAGGAAGGAAGGAAGGAAGGAAGGAAGGAAGGAAGGAAGGAAGGAAGGAAGGAAGGAAGGAAGGAAGGAAGGGAGGGGAGGAGGAGGACTGTGGGCTCCTTGGTGCTCTCTGAGATTGGGTGTTGATTTGCAGACGTTTCATTATCCAACTAGGCAACATCATGAGTGCACTGAAACATCTGCAACAAAACCACCAAGATCAGACAGCACCAAGGACACCAATAAGTGGGTTCTGGGCTTCCCCCCTAATTTTTAATCCACATGCAAAAAGGAGTGTTTTTATATAGCAAAATTCTCTCTCTCTCTCCCTCTCCCTCTCCCTCCCTCCCTCCCTCCTTCTCTCTCTGTCCCTCCCTCCCTCCCTCTCTCTCCCTCCTTCTCTCTCTCTGTCTCTCTCTCTCTCTCCGTCCCTTTCTCTCTGTCTCTGTCTCTCTCCATCTATCTGTCTCTCTGTCTCCCACCTTCTCTCTCTGTGTGTCTCTCTCTCTCCCTCCCTCCTTCTCTCTGTCTCTCTCTCTGTTTCTCCCTCCCTCCCTCTCCCTCCCTCCCTCTGTCTCCCTCCTTCTCTCTCTCTCTCTTTCTCCCTCTCCCTCCCTCCCTCTCTCTCTCTCTCTATCCCTCCCTCCCTCTCTCTGTCTCCCTCCCGCTCTCTCTCTCTGTCTCTCCCTCCCTCTCTCTCTCTCCCTCCTTCTCTTTCTCTGTCTCTCTCTCTCTCTCCATCCCTCCCTCTCTCTCTGTCTCTCTCCCTCCATCCCTCCCTCCCTTTCTCTCTCTGTCTGTCTCTCCGCCCTCCCCCTCCCTCCCTCCCTCCCTTCCAACCTCCTCCCTCTCTCTCTCCTGAACTGGAGCTCCGCACATGAGGCTGGTTGCCCATCCCTGATCGAAGGATCTTCTGGAGATTTTTAAAGGATGTTTGCTTGGAACGTCACCGTTTCTCCCTCCTGCTGTCCCCATATATATTCCTTGAGTTAGAGCTCTCTTTTCTTGCGGAGCCAACAGAGACAATTAAGCGCATCAGGAACCCTGCAGAAGGCTCATTTATTTTGCCAATATTGTTTCCAAGTCATCAAATATGCATGCAGTTGATGAGCTGAAGGGAAAAAAAACAAAAGTGTAAAAGTTGCATCTGGGGGTTAGGCAGTTCACATTAGGAGGAGGAAAAAAGAGAGAGAGAGAGAGAGAGAGTAGATATTCTCCTCCAGCCCACTAGAACTGAGCTGAAATTCCCTTGTTCTTCGATTCTTTGAAACAAAAATAGGCCTTTTTCTTCCACCCCCACATGGAGACCCACTTATTTTTTTCATTAAGAAAAATGAAAGCAAATGAGAATATCTCAGGGATGCTCCAATGCCGTGTTGACGCTTTCCTGCTGCACCCTTGAATTGACAAAATAATGATAATAATAACACAAGCATGGCCTCTGATCAGAATAACAGAGTTGGAAGGGACCTTGAAGGTCTTCTAGTCCAGCCCCCTGCTCAACTAGGACATTCAATAGCATTGCAGACAAATGGTTATCTAATCTCTTCTTAAAAACTTCCACTGTTGGAGTATTCACAACTTCTGGAGGCAACTTCTGTTCCACTGATTAATGGTTCTAACTGTCAGGAAATTTCTCCTTAATTCTAAGTTGCTTCTCTCCTTGATGAGTTTCCACCCATTGCTTCTTGTCCTGCCCTCAGGTGCTTTGGAGAATAGCTTGACTCCTTCTTCTTTGGGGCAGCCCCTGAGATATTGGAAGACTGCTATCGTGTCTCCCCTACTCCTTCTTTTCATTAAACTAAAAAAGGTAAAGGTAAAAGTTCCCCTCGCACATCTGTGCTAGTCATTCCGACTCTAAGGGGTGGTGCTCCTCTCCGTTTCAAAGCCGAAGAGCCAGCGCTGTCCGAAGACGTCTCCATGGTCATGTGGCCGGCATGACTCAAGACCAAAGGCGCACGGAACGCTCTTACCTTCCCACCAAAGGTGGTCCCTATTTTTTCTACTTGCATTTTCTACCTGCTTTTGAACTGCTAGGTTGGCAGAAGCTGGGACAAGGAACGGGAGCTCACCCCGTTACGCGGCACTAGGGATTCGAACCGCTGAACTGCCGATCTTTCGATCAACAAGCTCAGCGTCTTAGCCACTGAGCCACCGCGTCCCTTCATTAAACTAGGCATGCCCCAATTCCTGCAACCGTTCTTCATACATTTTAGCTTCCAGTCCCCTAATCATCTTCGTTGCTCTTCTCTGCACTCTTTCTAGAGTCACAACATCTTTTTTTAATAAAGGCTTATCACCGAATTTGGGGGGAGGGATGAAAGCATTTAAAGGACTGAATCCAAAAGCACCACACTCTTATTTTCGGGGGTGGGAGAGAGAAGAGACCCTCTAGGAAAAAAAAATCAAACTCCTTTGCTATGCATCAGGTCTGTTCTTTCTCTTCAACTTGTTGGAAAGACACCTCGGCATGTTTTCAGCTCTTGTAATTAGCCTTGGCAGTGAGAAAGAGACAAGGCCTTGTTGACGGGATTAAAAAGGCTCTTTTCTTGACACCCTTTGAGTGACAGCAGCCATGGCGGCCTTCGTTGCCCATCAAAGCTGGAAGAAAAAGAATGATGACATCCTCACAGCAGACAACGGCGTGTTACAACTGGCCTCTTTCGGAGTGCAGGTACACAGCCCAACCTTGGCAGATCACGCTCGGAGATGCCAAGCCAGCGAGAAATGAAACACAAGCGCTTCCAACTGAAGGTCAAGGAAGCTCAGAACCACCTTCTGGTTGTGAAACCTCCATAAGGTAAAAGTGAAGGTTCCCCTCGCACATATCTGCTAGTTCCCGACTCTAGGGGGCAGTGCTCATCTCCATTTCAAAGCCGAAGAGCCAGCGCTGTCCGAAGACGTCTCCGTGGTCATGTGACTGGCATGACTCAATGCCAAAGGTGCACGGAACGCTGTTCCCTTCCCACCAAAGGTGGTCCCTATTTTTCTACTTGCATTTTTTTACGTGCTTTCGAACTGCTAGGTTGGGCAGAAGCTGGGACTCACCCCATTACGCGGCACTCGGGATTCGAACCGCTGAACTGCTGACCTTTTGATCGACAAGCTCAGCGTCTTAGGCACTGAGCCACCGCATCCCTTATGAAACCTCCATAGCAGGCTTGAAATGTTTGGGGGGGGAGGAAAAACATTGCGGGCCTCTCTCCTCTTTGATGGTCTGAAAGTTTAGATGGTTTCATCAAACCATGATTGCTTCTGGGGACTGAAGAGTTCATCTGTTTGTAACTCTAGACTTACCTCTGGTTTCAGCAGGTTCTGACCAATTCTGGAGAACCGGTAACGGAAATTATGAGTAGTTCGGCGAACCGGCAAATACCACCTCTGACTGGCCCCGCCCCCATCTATTCTCTGCCCCCCTGTGTCCCAGCTGATCGGGAGGAAATGAGGATTTTACAGTAACCTTCCCCTGGAGTGAGGAGGGAATGGGGATTTTGCAGTAACCTTCCCCTGGAGTGAGGAGGGAATGGAGATTTTACAGTGTCCTTCCCCTCAAGTGGGGAGGGAATGGAGATTTTACAGCGTCCTTCCCCTGCCACGCCCACCAAGCCACACCCACAGAACCGGTAGTAAAAAAAATTTGAATCCCACCACTCTCTGATCTGATATCTTCTGATCCCATTTGTGATGCTCAAGTCATACAGAGCTGTTGAAGTCCTGAAGACCAACTAACTGGTGCAGGAATCCAATCAAAACATCCCCGACAGATAATTCTGGCCCAAAACACATCCAGAGAAAAGGGAATGGGCTTTTCCTGTTGGGAAGTTTTCTAACGTTTGTTGGGAATCTGCCTCCTCGTACCTTAAGGCCGCTGTTCCCTATCCTATGAAAACGTGTTGTGGGTTGCTTCTGGATGACGTCCCATCAGGTATTTCCAAAGATCTGTAATGTCCCCCTTGGCTGTCTCTTTTCAAAGCCTTTTGCCCTTCTAGTCTTTGGTTCACTCACCTGCCATTCAATTGGAGCTGACCTATGACCCAGAACTTCAGTTGCCCACATGTTGCTGACCCAGTCAAGAAAAAGTAGACATTCTCCAGTGTCCTAATTAAACAAACCTATGAAGGTCTGGATGGTGAGAGAAAGGAGAAAGGAAAGGAAAGGAAAGGAAAGGAAAGGAAAGGAAAGGAAAGGAAAGGAAAGGAAAGGAAAGGAAAGGAAAGGAAAAAAGAAAAAAGAAAGAAGGAAGGAAGGAAGGAAGGAAAGGAAGAATGGAGAATGGAAGGAGGGAAGGAAAGAAAGACAAAGAAAAAAGAAAGAAGAAAGAAAGAAAGAAAGAAAGAAAGAAAGAAAGAAAGAAAGAAAGAAGAGGGAGGGAGGGAGGGAGAGAGGAGGAAGGGTGAGAAGGAAGGAAGGGGAAGAGAGAGAGGAGGGAGGGATGGAAGAAAGGAAGGAAGAGAGACAGAGAGAAGGGTGGGAGGGAAGGAAGGAAGAGAGACAGAGGAGGGACGGAGGGAAGGAAGGAAGGGGGAGAGAAAGGAGAGAGGGAGGGAGGGAAGGAAGGAAGGGAGACCGAGAGGAGGGAGGGAAGGAAGGAAGGGGGAGAGAAAGGAGAGAGGGAGGGAGGGAAGGAAGGAAGGGAGACCGAGAGGAGGGAGGGAGGGAAGGAAGGGGGAGAGGGAGGGAGGGAAGGAAGGAAGGGAGGGAAGGAGGGAGGGAGGGAGGGAAGGAAGGAAGGAAGGAAGGAAGGAAGGAAGGAAGGAAGGAAGGAAGGAAGGAAGGAAGGAAGGAAGGAAGGAAACCCAAGGGAACCAACTCTGTTTTCCGTTTTGTTTATTTTAAATCGAACTCTTAAATCAAAGATCCTCTAGACTGCCAGCAACGCTAATTCCACGGGTCCCGTCCCCCGTCCCCCCCTTTTTTTCAAACCCACCACCCCTCGTCCGAGATCCATCTCCCTGATCCAGATCTCTCTCCAGTGCAGGCAAGACAGATCCGCTGGGCCCAAGTATAAAATGTGCTGTCCCGGGGAAAGAAGGGCAAAAATGCAAAACGGCAGCCGAACACCTGGAGAGCGAAGGCTCATAAGCCCATCTGCGGGGGGGGTGTTCCCGCCGAGAGAACAATTTTTTGGGGGGGCTAACCCCACCTTTTCTTCCCTGTCCCTTTTTTTTGTTTCCCTCCCCCTCTTCTATGTGTGCGACCTTATGAACTTTCAGCAATTCCTGGGAATCTCCTGCCCTGCTTGACACCACAAGAGAGACGTTGGCTCCCAAATTAAACCCCCCACACCCCTCACCCCCCACCCCCAAAAATACAACCCCACCATCTGAGAAAAGCCAGCGAAAAGAATCTTTGGAATAAAGCAGCCTCTGGAATGTATGTCTCTGGGCCCAAAGGCTTGCAAAGCAGAAATAAAAGTTACCAGCTCGGCCCTGGAAATTTTTTTTACGATTTTGCATTCCCAGCCTCTCTTCCCTCGGGCCATAAGGGCTAGAAACTTGTTCGGGTTTTTTTTTTAAAAAAAATTGATCATCTCAAAGGAGGCAAACGTGCGAGAAACATGCTAACTCTCACCCTTCTGAGGGATGGGTTGCTCGGTTTGAAAAATAAGGAATGCATGATATATGTCTACCCCCACCCCCCAAAAAATGCTGGTTGGGGTCTTGGACATAAATTTCCACCTTGTTACGCTTGGCAGGGTTTAAAAGCTGATGCACGTCATTTGGAGGGTAATCTTTGGTTTGGGGGAGACCAATGTCAGAGACTTCATTTCCCACCCCACCCCGAAAAGAAATATGATTTGAGGCAGGGACAGGACAAACCCTAAGATTTATTTCCGTTTGCATTTAAGCGTGAGTAAAATGAAACGCAGGTAATGTGATCGCTCTTTCTTCTCTCTCCTGTCAAAAATTAAATCGAATCAGAAGGTTATGGGCCACTTGTATAACAGTCATCTTTCTTTCTTTCTTTCTTTCTTGCTTGCTTGCTTGCTTGCTTGCTTGCTTGCTTGCTTGCTTGCTTGCTTGCTTGCTGATTTATTTCCTGTCTCTTCATTCTTTCTCTGTCTCCTTCCTTTCCTTCCTTCCTTCTTTCCCATGCTCTTCTTCCTTTCCTTCCTTCCTTCTTTCCTTCTCAGTCTCCT
The DNA here is from genome assembly GCF_059756535.1 of Pantherophis guttatus. Lineage (NCBI taxonomy): Eukaryota > Metazoa > Chordata > Lepidosauria > Squamata > Colubridae > Pantherophis > Pantherophis guttatus. Next base: position 12,952,998 of record NC_142078.1, on the reverse strand, counting down.
TCCTTTCCTTCCTTCCTTCTTTCCTTCCCATGCTCTTCTTCCTTTCCTTCCTTCCTTCTTTCCTTCTCAGTCTCCTTCCTTTCCTTCCTTCCTTCTTTCCTTCTCAGTCTCCTTCCTTTCCTTCCTTCCTTCCTTCTCAGTCTCCTTCCTTTCCTTCCTTCCTTCCTTCCCACACTTCTTCCTTTCCTTCCTTCCTTCCTTCTTTCCTTCTTGGTCTCCTTCCTGCCTTCTTTCCTTCCCACGCTCTTCTTCCTTCCTTTCCTTCCTTCCTTTTTTCCTTCTCGGTCTCCTTCCTTTCCTTCCCACACTCTTCTTCCTTTTCTTTCTTCCTTCTTTCCTTCTCCTTCCTTCCTTGCCTCCCTCAGTCTTCTCCCTCCCTCCCTCCCTGATGTATCTCTATTGTGCAACAACAGCAAGGGGATATGATCCAAATTCAATCATAGAATACCCTCTCCCCTTTTTAAAAGAAAACCATCTGTAAAAATACAAGTTGTTCTCCAGACAGGCCCACCCAGTGTATTCCTTCCTCTGAAGGACCGGGGCAAATATTGGAGCCCAGTCTGGCAACAGCCTAATGAATGAGAGGTCGTTGATGATCTCTGAGCTCTTTTTTTTCCCCCTTGCAAACGTTTCATTACCCAACCAGGTAACATCATCAGTGCTAGAGGAGGAGGAGGAGGAGGAGGAGGAGAAGGAGAAGGAGAAGGAGAAGGAGAAGGAGAAGGAGAAGGAGAAGGAGAAGGAGAAGGAGAAGGAGAAGGAGAAGGAGAAGGAGAAGGAGAAGGAGGACCGTGGGATCCTTGATGGTCTCTAAACTTGGTTGTTTTCCTGCAGTTATTTCATTATGACTAGGTGACATCATCAGTGCTAAAAGATGATGGAGGAGAAGGAGAAGGGGGAGAAGGAGGAGAAGGAGAAGGAGAAGGAGAAGGAGAAGGAGAAGGAGAAGGAGAAGGAGAAGGAGAAGGAGAAGATTGTGGGGTCCTTGATGTTCTCTGAGCTTGGTTGCTTTCTTGCAGTTATTTCATTATGTCTAGGTGACATCATCAGTGCTAAAAGATGATGGAGGAGAAGGAGAAGGGGGAGAAGGAGAAGGAGAAGGAGAAGGAGAAGGAGAAGGAGAAGGAGAAGGAGAAGGAGGACTGTGGGATCCTTGATAATCTCTGAGCTTGGTGCTTTTTTTGTGGACGTTTCATTACCCAAACTAGGTAACCCCATCAGAACTCTTCACCTCAACCCTGAGCTACAAATATTCTCCTTTATTAGCAGCCCAACCCGCTGCCCTCCCTGCCCCTCTCTTTGCTGATGGCGAACTCAACCATGGCCACACCGCCCTAGTTTTTCCTAGCTCCCGACAGATAGAAGCTCCAAACCAGCGTGTCGTGTTCTTGAGTCAGCTTTTTTTTTTCTTTCCTTCCCCCTCTTGCTAACTGCCAGCTGATGGGCAGTTTAATAAAAAATGACAAGAGGGAAAGAATTTATCTTCCTGCGGTGTTTGCACCGTGCCTTTTGGCCTCTTCTTAATCACTGTGGAGAATGCAAAAGCGATTTTAAAAAGGAGGCGGGGAAGTGGGAGGGGGGGGGAAAGGAACAGACGAGAAAAATGGATCGTGTTAGAATTAGAGCCTCCCGAGGCTTTGGAATATTTGCCCTGAAGGAGGTCTGTGGATTCCCATAGGGTTGGCTTCCAATGCAAAAAAATGAACACGGAGATGGCTGGCTTTTGCGTTTTGAGATGTGAGCTTTCCTTCAAAGTGGGCGTCTTCCTTCCTTCCCAAAGCAAGACCAATTCTCGAATATAGCTCATCTGTCTGGAACCCGCACTGCATATCGGACATAAATACAATCGAGAGAGTCCAGAGATATTTTACGAGAAGAGTCCTCCACTCCTCTACCCGCTTTAAAATACCTTATGCCACCAGACTTCAAATTTTGGGCTTAAGACAACTTAGAACTACGCTGACTTTGGTCTGACCTAAGCGTAGTACATAAAATTATCTGCCACAATGTCCTACCTGTCAATGACTACTTCAGCTTCAACCACAACGATACATGAACACACAATAGATACAAACTTAAAGTGAATCGCTCCAAACTCGATTGCAGAAAATACGACTTCAGCAACAGAGTGGTCAATGCCTGGAATGCACTACCTGACTCTGTCGTTTCATCCCCAAACCCCCAAAACTTTAACCTTAGACTGTCTACTGTGGACCTCACCCCATTCCTAAGATTGGAATAAAATTAAGACATGGTTGGAAGAAATGACACAACGACGTATTGATTTAAAACCAGGAGCTGTTCCTACTGGGTATCCTTCCAGAGAAAACTAGCAAAGAAAATCTTTATTTGATTAGACATGTAATAACAGCTGCAAGGATCGTTTTTGCACAAAATTGGAAAGCAGAGAAAATACCTGTGAAAGGAGAAGTAATTAAAAAAAAAATTAGACTGTGCAGAAATGAATAGATTAACTTTGATGATGAAAGAAAGAGAGGATTCAGAATACTTTAAGATATGGGATCAATTTTACCATTGGTTAAAAAAGAGATATAGATAAGTAAATTAATAGTTACATAAAAGAATGGTATAATTAGAATGTTGTACTTTTGGAGAAATGTTGTAATAGATTTGGTGAAAACGAAGACAGAGGAAACAAACAAACAAAAAAAGATGAAGTCACGGGGAAAACGCCGAGATGTCACATGGAAGGGATGACTGATGTATTAAATGTTTGTTTGTGTATAAAATAAAAAACTTTTTGCAAAAAAAAAAAAATCAGTAACCAGGTAGTGCGTGCACAACCCCAGCGTGATATTTAGATGAATCAAAACAGGCCTCAGATTGAGTTGCATAAGAGCGTGGATGATTTCTGCAAAGCTCTCTAGCCTTCCGCTTATTCCTGATGTGCTTAATTCTACCTTAAACCCATAGGGTCAGGTGCAATGATGCACTTTCTCCCTCCTCTCCCCAGCCCATCATCCACGCTCCTGGTCCAATAAAGCAACATTACCGAACTCATGTTTCTTTCCCGGGTTGCCATGGTAACCTGCGAGCTGGCGATGTCAGACAGCTAGGCAGCAGGGACCGAATCACGGAAGGGCGTTTGCTCAAGGTCAGGAGAAAGTGACTCTGAGCAAAAATTGGGGGTTTCGCCAAGATGCCCCTGGCTGGCTCCCGTTGAGACCAGGGTCCCCAAATCACGTTAACTCCGTTCAGGGGTGGGTTCCACTTACCTTTACTACCGGTTCGCAATGGGAAGCTTTTGCACAGGCGCAGATTGTCAGTGATGACATCGGGGCAGGTGGGCGGAGTCTCCCGCCGCCATTACTACCGGTTCGCAAGAACCGGACCGAACCGGGAGCAACCCACCACTGACTCCATTCCTTTTGCAAAAGATTTGGTGTGTGATTCAAAGGGAAGAGGAGGAAAATCGTGCTAGACAACCCCTTCCAATCAAAAACTCTAGGGGTGGGAACAAGACCCCTCCTACATCATTCTTTCAAAATTCTCAGGTTTGAGACCTGAGCACCACATGACAGGGTGAGCTCCGGTTCCTTGCTCCAGCTCCTGCTCCACCTAGCAGTTCAAAAAGCATGCAAATTAGAGTAGATAAATAGGTACCCCTTTGGTGGGAAGGTAACAATGTTCTGTGCCCCTCAGTGTACAATCATGGTGGCCACATGACCACGGACGTGTCTTCGGACAACCCTGGCTCCCTTGGCTAGGAAATGGAGATGGCTCCCAGAGTCGAGCACAACTGGACAGAGGAAACTATTTATCTTTACATATAAATTGTTTATCCCATGTATTTTTGGAGTGTCATTTCTCCAACCTTGCTGTTCTATATCATCAGACGGAGATCTAATTTAGAATTTATTTATTTATTTATTTATTTATTTATTTATTTATTTATTTATTTATTGAATTTGTATACCACCCTACTCCCGAAGGACTCAGGGCGGTGAACAGCCAAATAAAATAATTAATTAAAAGAATTAAGGAGAAATTTCCTGACAGTGAGAACAATTAACCAGTTAAGTTGTGTGGGTGCTCCCATCACTGGGGGATTTTAAGAAGAGACTGGACAGCCATTTCTCCAAAATGGTATAAGGTCTCCTGCTTTAGCAGAGAGACCTCCAAGATCCCTTCCAACCCTATTATCCTATGTTCTATTAGAGGAATCCCCAAAGAGATTCTCCAAGCCAAATCTAGATTTATGTTCCTGGAGAAAAATAAGTGTAATCTTCTTTATATTGTACTAATGGCTTATTGTGTTTTATTTAGGCCAGTTTCCTTTTCACGACTGAATTGGGGTGAGTGAGTAGCAAATTGATGTCAATTTAAGACTTCCAAATTGGCACTCAACATTTGGCCAACAGCACTACATCGGTTGAGCTGTCCATCATAGACAAGCGCAACCTGCTTTGCGGCAGTCAAGATATCATGTAAGGTAAAGGGAAAGGTTCCCCTCGCACATACGTGCTAGTCGTTCCCGACTCTAGGGGGCGGTGCTCATCTCTGTTTCAAAGCCGGAGAGCCAGCTCTGCCCGAAGACGTCTCCGTGGTCCTGTGGCTTGCATTACTCAACGCCAAAGGCGCACAGAACTCCGTTACCTTCCCACCAAAGGTGGTCCCTATTTTTCTACTTGCATTTTTTAACATGCTTTCAAACTGCTAGGTTGGCAGAAGCTGGGACAAGTCACGGGAGCTCACCCCATTATATGGCACTGGGGATTCGAACCGCCGAACTGCCGACTTTTCGACTGACAAGCTCAGCGTCTTAGCCCCTGAGCCACCACATCCCTCAAGACATCACGAGGATACCATAAATAGTTGCTTACAGATCCACCTCTCGCATACTCTCCTCGCCCACCCCTCCTTATATGAAACAAGGAATTGCAATATTTTTTGCAACAGATGAGAGAGATCCCATCTGTGCCTTTCTTTCTAACCTAGGGATGAGACCAAAGGGTGAGATTAAGGGGATGGGAAATTAAGGCCAAGCTAGGTCAGTTCATATATTACAGCTACCAGTCTAAATTTCAAGGGACTCCAGAGGTAAGATACAGTTGATGAAAGCACATCAGCGCATTAAAAAAAAATGCACGTTATATTAACCTCTTCGTGCCAACTCAAGCTAATAAGTCCTCCCCAGCTGCTTAAGGGAGCTGACATTAAGAACCTCCAACCTCTCTGCCTTGTTTCCATCGGGGTTGGGTTTGTGTCAGGAGATTATTGTGGTGGCGGAATGGTCTTTTTGGGTGTTTTGAACGCTGGGGTTTATTTCTTGCCTCATAATTAAAGTTGCAATGAAACAAGGAGAGGGGAAGCCGTAGATAAAGCGAGCGGAAGCTCAGTAACAGAATAAGAGAACGACAGAGTTGGAAGGGAGCTTGGAGGTCTTGTAGTCCAACCTCCTGTGGCAAGCAGGAGGACCTACCTACCCATGGTCCTCTCCTTCCTTCTCCTCCTCCTTCATTCCCTTCTAGCAGTGACGATGTCACCTACTTGGGTAATGAAATATCTGCAAGACAACCACCAAGCTCGGAGAGCACCAAGGACCCCACAGTCCTCCTCCTCCATCTCCTCTTCTCCTTCCTTCTTCTTCCACCCCCCTAAACCCCACTCCTTTCTAGCCTGATGACATTACCTAGTTGGATAATGAAATGTCTCCAAGAAAACAGGTAAGCTCTGAGAGCACAAGGTGCCCTACACTCCTCCTCTCTCTGAGCTCCATTCCCTTCTAGCACCGATGATGCTTCCTAGTTGGGTCATGAAACATCTCCAAGGAAAACACACCAAGCTCAAAGAGCACCAAGGACTCCTCACGTCAACCCTGAGCTACAAATATTCTCCTTTATTGGTACAGAGAACCTAATCAATATAGATATATAAATAGCAGGCAGGAGGCAGGTGACTGAAGCAGGGTGTTCGACATCGTAGCATGGATACGAAGAAGCATCTCTAGAATCCCAGACTTTAATTGCACGGGTCATCCTTACGGGCTCGTGAACTGTTCATTGTTCGGTCTGGCCTTTCCCAAACATGACCCAGATTTTTATGTCTGCTTGTGGCCTTGCCAAGCATTCCAGAGCGCTCCAAGGCAACCTTTCAGGAAGGCGTGAGACAAAAACACCTCTGCAGACATCCAGGAGACTTCTTTAATGAGAGGCCGTACAAAACCCGAGCAAATCATGAGGGCATGCCCTCCGGCGGCGCTGGAAGACTTGAGGGAAAGGAGGCAGGTTGCTCAAGACTTGGATGCCAAGTCTGCAGGTGGCAGCTGGAAAAGAGCTACTCTTCAACGGAAAGGCGGAAACCCTCTGAGGAGGGTTGTCCAGCTGGTTATATCTCCAAGGGGTTCTGCTCCATTCTTGGGTGAAGGCAACTGCCTGTGGAACGGCTTACCTCCAGAAGTTGTGGGTGCTCCATCACTGGAGGTTTTCAAGAAAAGAACTGGGCAGCCATTTGTCCAGAATAATCTAGGGTCTAGTCAGAAAGAACCCTAGTAAGAATATCTCCGGTTTTTAACTCTTATTTGTTGTTTTACTATTTCCTCTAGCCACTTTCTTATCCTTATCCAGTTTTTTTTTTCTTTTTCTTTTTGCTACTGGACAGGTCCACCACATGTGACAATATGTTCCCTGTGTCTGTTTACATTTCTAACATTCCGGTGATCTGTTTGGAAACATTTTTGCTAGTCTTGCTGGAGGTAGATGCCATCTATAGAATATTTTGTATAATCTAGGGCCGTGATGGCAAACCTATGGCACACGTGCTACAGGCAGCACGTGTAGCCATATCAGTGGGCATGTGAGCTCAGCTCCGGCGTGCATGTGCACGCCGGCCAGGTGATTTTCGGGCCTTCTGGGCACACCAGAAGTAGGGAAACAGGTTGTTTCCTGCCTCTGGAGGGCCTCCCGGAGGCCTTCCAGAGACCAGAAATGGCCCATTTGCCAGTTTCCGGTGGGACTGGAAGGCCCATTTTTTTTCTGTCCCCAGCCTCCAGATCCTCTCTAGGAGTCTGGGGAGGGCGAAAACAGCCTTCCCATGCCTCCTCCCCTGGGATGTCCTCCGGAGGCCGAAAACAGTCCGTTTGCCAACTTCCAGTCCCACCAGAAGCTGGCAAATGAGCCATTTCTGGCCTCGGGAGGGCCAGAGCAGGGATGGGGTGCATAAAATTATGGGTGTGGGCACGCACTCGTGCGACCCCTCCTGACCCCCCTCTTGGCACGTGATGGCAAGGATCTAGGATCTTCTGCTTGAGCAGGTGGCTGGATGAGAAGACCTCCTTCGGACTCTGTGATTCTATGTTCTAAGTAGTGTTGTTTCTCCACTTCTGGTTGCCCCCTCAATGGAGGTTTTCAAGAAGAGACTGGACAGCCACTTGTCTGGAATGGTTTAGGGTCCCCTCCTTGAGCTGGGGGTTGAGCTAGAAGACCTCCCAAGGTCCCTCCCAACCCTCATGATTCTATGTCCTATGAAGCATTGAGGAATATCGGTTTGGTTGGGCATCTAACAAAGAAGTGCTAGGATTGTGAATGAGATTGCGTGGAGGTGCATAGGGTGGTGGTGTCCTCTGCTGCTTTGCCCTGCCCCCTTGATGGAGATTATTGATCTTCTCCTGCCCCGTAAGACTTTCTGTCACATCTGCCACTTTTTAAAGATTGTTTTAATTTAAGAAATGAAAACAGAAAGGGGACAGGTTACAAAAAGAAGCACCAGTGTTGAACCTTGTGACTGCTTGCAAGAATGGCTTTGGACCTTACAAAAATCCCATTGGGGTGATATAGAATATTTGGAAGTGGGGGGAGAGGAAGAGGAGGAGGAGGAGGAGGAGGAGGAGGAGTTCATGTCCGGTCCAGAGTGCATCTCCAAAGAGGGTAAAAATCAGTCCAAATCTTAAAACCCTTGCAACATCAACAATCCATCATCAGTTTCCACTCTCCACCTCTTGTTAAGAACAGGGAAGGAGAAAACGTGTTTGAGTCATGCTTTTAAGCAATCTGATTTTCATTGCAGTTGCTTGGACTGTTCCTAGATCAAAAGAAAGCTCCTTTCTTTGGATTTTGCACTGAGTCCTGGAAGTGTTGCAGGTGGAACTGTGTGTCTTAGGAAACAATCCATATTGAAATGTTTTACCTTAAGGAAAGATGCCACCACACATGTAGATGTTAAGAAAGTTGTATGCAAAAAACACACAATTCTCTCTCTGTCTCTCTCTCTCTCTGTCTCTCTGTCTCTCTCTCTCTCTCTCTCTGCCTCTCTCTGTCTCTCTCTCTGTCTGTCTGTCTCTGCCTCTCTGTCTTTCTCTCTCTCTCTCTCTCTCTCTCTCTCTCTTTCTCTCACTCTCTGTCTCTATCTCTCTCTGTGTCTCTCTGTCTCTGTCTCTCTGTCTCTGTCTCTGTCTCTGTCTCTGTCTCTCTCTCTCTCTGTGTGTGTGTGTGTCTCTCTCTCTGTCTCTCTTTCTCTGTGGGTCTCTCTGTCTGTCTCTGTCTCTCTCTCTTTCTGTCTCTCTCTTTCTCTTTCTCGCTCTCTCTTTCTCTTTCTCGCTCTCTCTCTCTGTGTCTCTGCCTCTCTGTCTCTGTCTCTCTCTTTCTCTCTCTCTCTCTCTCTCTCTCTCTCTCTCTCTCTCTTTCTCTCTCTTTCTCTGAGTGAGTATATACTTTGGGGGAACAGAGAGAGAGAGAGAGGAAGAAGGAAAGAGAGAAAGAGAGAACATCACAGAAAAGCGAAGCAATTCATTGGCTGAGATATGGGATAGAGTGTATGTGAAACTCAACAGGAACCCCAGTCAACTTTCCTAATGCACAATTCAGCTGAGTCATACTATCTGAATATGAGGCAAAATTATCCCGGATTAATAAAATGACTCTTGGGCAGATTATGGTAGCCAAGTAACACTCGCCACATTTGCTCAGAATAAACCCTGATGTGAAGAGATGCTACAACAAGAGTTTAGGTTGCTCCTGAGACTATGACTGATCTGAAGGCAGGGTCAACCCTGAGTTGCTTTCAATCCTGTTTCAAGTGGGTTCCTTCCTTGAAGCCACCACAAGGGGCTTTCAATACATATGTTCAATTGTTCATCCTTTCCTTTTGGAAAATTGAGAAATTGCGGACTTTGGGGGAAGAAATACTGAACTGAAGATAGCTCCGTTATAAGTGGAGCTAAAAACTATGGCAGATTGAAGAATTTGTAAGTGAGCTACTTTTCATAATTCTTCTCTGAACAAGCAGCAGACTTTAAAGATCACCCACAAGTGCTCCGGACAGCTACTCCTCACAAGGAGATTGCAAGACAGAGATCTCTAGTGAATTTAGAATTAAAATAGACATCTCGTGCAAACCACAGTTGGCAATTTTAAAAGGACGCTGGGTTTGCATACTTCCTTTTTTAAAATACGTTTGGAAATTGCTGATTGATTGCTTCTCCGCTATTAAGAAATGTTGGATCGACAAAAGCGTGAAACCACTGGGTGAGTTTTCTTCTTAGTGAAAGAAAATTTCAAATACAAGTTCAAGGACTTAATTTATTTTTTTAAATAAACAGCAAATGGGTGATTAGAACTCTGATTCTGGAAAGTTACAAATGGATGATGGGTCCAGATAAATTTGAAATGGATTATGGATCCAGATAAATCTCATTATGGGTCCAGATCAGTGATGGGTTTCAAATTTTTTTACTACCGGTTCTGTGGGTGTGGCTTGGTGGGCGTGGCATGGCTTGGTGGCCGTGGCAGGGGAAGGATACTGTAAAATCTCCATTCCCACACTACTCCAGGGAAGGGATACTGTAACATCTCCATTCCCTCCCCAATCCAGGGGAAGGTTACTGCAAAATCCCCATTTCCTCCCGATCATCTGGGACTTGGGAGGCAGAGAATAGATGTGGGTGGGGCCAGTCAGAATTTTTACTACCGATTCTCCGAACTACTCCAAATTTCTGCTACCGGTTCTCCAGAACTGTTCAGAACCTGCTGGAACCCACCTCTGGTCCAGATAAATTAACGGGCCCAAATAAATTTGAAACAAGATTTTGGAATTAATGATGAAAATCATTCTTGTGAGAAAACACTGTAGTTTTCAGTTCTTAAAAAAAAAACACCATGATAGGCTCAGACTTTGGTCGGACACTAAGATGAACTGGAAAGATTACTCTTCAAGAACATTTAAATTTAACTGACAAATTTCACGTCCGTCGAAGGGGAATATCAAAACCTTGCAGGCTTGTTCTGTTTTTTTTCCGACCCAACAAAAATGGTTGAACCCCATCGAAGGTTTAACCCTCATTACGATGGAACTGGCTCCTTAAACAGCTCCAGCACCCCAAAAAGAGGTTTTAAACAGCATCTGGAGAAGAGGGGGTTTTGAAATTGTGGCTTTTCATTAAACGTGGTGGCTGTGGCAATGAAGAAATCTTTTTATCTGCTTCGTTTCGGTTTTGCTTAGGTGTCAAAAAAAAAATGGGCAGAGAATAAGGGGGAAGGTTTGGTCCATATACCGGGTGTAAGAGGAGCCACGATTGAGCCGGGATAAAGTCTCGCTGATAGTTTCAAGCAATAACATTCATATCACAGAACAGCGCAGATAAAATCAGCTATAAAACCAGCTCTTTTATGTTCAAATTCAGACAAAGGCAGAAGAGCGATTTCATTGCCTCTCTTTCTTTCTCCAATAACCTTATGAAGGAGCTCCCTCTAGCTCACACATTTGCAGTTATGGGCAACTATTTCTCTTTCCCCCATCCCTCAATTTAACCCACCACTTTGTTTACAGAAGACGGGGAGGGGGAGGCTCTAAATAGCTGGAGTAGCTATTTCTTGCCGAACAAAGTTTTTTTGGAGGAAAAAATTTTTTTTACTTGTCTGGCTTTCATTCTTCAGGACCACGAAAATCAGTGTGTAGACAAGTTTTGGATATTATCCATCACGCAGTTGGCCATTATTTTAATCGCTAAGTATTTTTGTTTTAATTATTTTTTTTTAATGGTTAATTCTCTTCTGAAGGGAAGGAACGTTTGGACTAGGATTGGACTGGGTCCTCTTTCCAAAATAAATTCTCCTGTAAGTATTTTACTACAAAAACAATCGGGCAGTGTAAACCTTCTCTGCAGATTTAACCTCGTATTTGATTGTAAATAACATTCGGACTTTTGAACATTAATTTATTATTATTTTTTAAAGGCCCTACCCTAAACCTGGCCTGTCTTAATCCTGCATTTTATCTTGTGCTGAAATGCTAATTTTGGTAGAGATTAAGGAGATGTTTTTACAAGAATAATACCCCACATCTATTTAAATAAACTGCAAAATGATAAGCGAGCCAGAAACTACAGGAAAAGAGTTAATTAAGAATCTCCAAGGTAACTTCTATCCCTTTGTTAACAAAACACAAATGTCAAGGGATGGTTATTTTATCTTTAACTGACCAATCGCCTGCTATGCATATACCCGGAGAGAGAAGACAGTCATAATTTTATAACATCGCCATTCTAAATACTCACAGCAATAAACGCATTGGATATATTTACACCCTCGATCTTATACATCCCCGACTCCCGTGTTTTCACTTTATCTTCCCGGTTGCCCGTATCCTTTCATATATATATATATTTTTCTCCTGCAACTACAATTAAAAAGAAGTTTATTTATACAAATATGTAAAATTAACAAGCCACCTCTGGAGATATATAGGGAAAGAAAGAAAGCAGAGGTACGGAATTCCACAAGGGATAAAATTAACTATTGATGAAGCGCAAGACTGATCAATTTATAAATCTGTGGCAAGCGGCACCTATAAAAAACAAAACAAAAGAAAAACCTTTAAGGAAAAAATGTGCGGCTTGCATCCGTTCGTTAATGAAGCAGTTTCTTAGCAAATTCATACAGAAAGGAAGCCAGATATTATTATTACTATTATTATTATTATTATTATTATTATTATTATTATTATTATTATTGTATAATATATTATTATATAATAATAATTATAAGATCTTGAGGTGATTCCTTCGCTAATCGGATATTTTGCGCACCAGATGCTTTTCAACTTTTCAACAATGATAATTTTTGGACTTCTTCTTCCTTTTGCGTCTCTGTTATATTGCCGCTCAGAGTCCCTTCTTGCGAGTTGGGCAGCTGTATAAATTTTATATACAAATAAACAATCTGGTGTTGTTGTTTTTTAAAGGGTTAAAAGTCCTACAGAGAATCCGTGAATTGCTTAACGAGCGGTCATTTCTATATTTCCAAAGTTTCTCGCCGAAACCAGAGAAAATCCAAGTCTCCAAAGTGAAACAGTAGCTGGTCAGGAGCTGCCTCCCTATTTGAATGGATTAATTAATCACATTTCAGTCAGTCTAACATTGTTTTCAAACAGGAGATTAAGAAGAGCGGTCATTCGCGCGTTTGAGGGGGAAAAAAAGGAACATCAAAAAAAGAGTTATTTTTTTACTTTTTTGGAGTGAGAATTTTCTCTGGTGATCAATCATTGGCCTGTCTGGCTGGACAGTCTACTTCAAGCCTTGCTTAGAAGTAAATTCTGTAATTTTTAAAGCAGAGAAGAAATATACCCCCAGGAGAAAATATTCCTCAGCCGGTTCGGCCTTAGGGATACAACCAGATAAATCTTAGAGGACTTGAAAAATGAACGGTTTATTTTATTTTTTTTGTCTTCCCTAGCAAGGGTGTCGTTGTTATTTTATTTTATTTTTAACCCTTGAGAAAAGGGAGAACAAAGGTATGAAAAGTCCTTTGGATCAGCTACCCTCTGCACTTTGAAATAAACAAATAAAGATATCTATTCCATCATCAGATATTCCAGATTTTTTGTTTGTTTGTTTGTTCTCAACCCAGAGCTGATTTTTATCAAAGATCTTCAGCTGTATATTCAAACAGGAGTATTGCAAGGAAGAAAGAAGAGGAAAAAACAGAACCACATTCTCAAGAATAATCAAAATTATTTGAATTGGTCGCAGTTTATCTTTTTTTTCCGAAATATCTGTGGATCTGTGGGGTAGATGCAGGAGGATGAAAGAAATTGCCTATGGAGCATGCAAACAAGCTTCAGAATATATTTCTGCTGCGAAAACACGCATTCTCATTAGCAATTGCCTTTTTTTTTTTTTGCCTTATTTTCATAACGGATAGTAATAGCCAGGTCCCTTTTTAAAAGCAATATAAATGGTTATTGTACGTTCCAAGATGCTGTCATTCCTTAACCGTTCGCCTTTCTTTTATCTTAATTATCACTGGTAATGCCATGATTCTCCCTCTTATTTCCTAGGATTCAGCCTAGGAAAAATAACCTTATTTCAAACAATAATGATTTTTCTACCGCCATAAATAATTCAAGCCTGCACTTTAAGTATTTAAAGAAAGAAATTAAAATCTCCAGCAAAAGGAGCAGTCGTATTTGAGACACGCACGTGTGTGCCTCCAATCTTCATATATTTTCATATAGGCGTGAAGAATTTACAGTTATCCGATTAATACGAGCTTGGTTCGAATTTGGAATCTGTTTGTTTTGAAAAGCATTTTCTCCTTTATTTTAAGATCTGGTGGTATGTGTGGTATGCACACACATATGCATTATACATACGTAAGCATCCAAGAATTAGCATGCGTGGTTGTTTGTATGTGAAGTTTTTTTTTTTTAAAGGAACAAACAACAAAATCTGGTTTATTCTGCGCATCCAATTTTTATCCAGCCCATTGAGTTTTGCAAAGGATCTGTTGCAAAAATTTTAAAAAGCGTGAAAAATCATGTTGTTTCTCAACGCGATTTTTGTTTTGGCTTCGTTTTATAAAATGTACCCTTTTGTAAATATTTTTTTTTTTTTTGTATTTTTGCACCCATTGTAAACGAACATGAAAGTGTGCGTATATCTAAAGCCTTCCTGTGCATTTTTATGTATATTTCTATAGAGATAGATAGATAGATAGATAGATAGATAGATAGATAGATAGATAGACAGACAGACAGACAGATAGATAGATAGATATAAATATAGATATAGATATACCATGTTTCCCTGAAAAATAAGACCCTGTCTTATATTTTTTTGAACCCTGAAATAAGTGCTTGGTCTTATTGCCATGCGTTCAAAAGCCCGACTGGGCTTATTATCAGGGAATGTCTAATTTTGGGGGAAACAGGGTTTATATATATACTATATAGAGAGAGACAGAGAGAGAGAGAGAGAGAGAGAGAGAGAGAGAGAGAGAGAGAGAATAGGTATAGGTATAGGTATAGGTATAGATATAGATACATACATACATACACACATACATACATACATATAGAGAGAGTGTGTGAGATAGAGATAGATAGATAGATAGATAGATAGATAGATAGATAGATAGATAGACAGATAGATAGATAGATAGATATAAATATAGATATAGATATACCATGTTTCCCTGAAAAATAAGACCCTGTCTTATATTTTTTTGAACCCTGAAATAAGTGCTTGGTCTTATTGCCATGCGTTCAAAAGCCCGACTGGGCTTATTATCAGGGAATGTCTAATTTGGGGGGAAACAGGGTTTATATATATACTATATAGAGAGAGACAGACAGAGAGAGAGAGAGAGAGAGAGAGAGAGAGAGAGAGAGAGAGAATAGGTATAGGTATAGGTATAGGTATAGATACATACATACATACACACATACATACATACATATATAGAGAGTGTGTGAGATAGAGATAGATAGATAGATAGATAGATAGATAGATAGATAGATAGATAGATAGATAGATAGATAGATATATGTAGAGACAGAGAGAATGAGGTAGAGATAGATAACTAGATAGATGGATGGATAGATAGATAGATAGAGATAGAGATAGAGATACATATATACATACATACATATATATAGAGGGGGGGAGAGAGAGATCTTATATATTGACCAGGAAATTGTTGGTTGTGTGCCAAACAACAACAACAACAACAACAGGGGATTGTATTGCGATTTTCAAAATTGAAAATTGGGTCAGCTTGGTTAAAACTGCAATTTAGATAAAATCTTTAAGCAGCTCTTTTCTCAGTGGTGTTGATATTCGAAAGTATCAATGAAAGAAAATAGATTCCTTTCCCTTATGGTAGCCTTTTAGAAAGAGGCAGAGGCTGTCAGCAATCCAACACTTGTTTTGCTGTAGGGAATCCCCTAAATAAAGTCATTTTCGTTTCGTATTCTGCCAATTTAAAAATTGCAATTTTCTGGCATGGCCAGGAAGCTGGATCTGATCGCCACATTTATATTTAGCCCCGCCAGACAAAGGACTAACAAAAAGATTGGCTGAAATTTCTTGATCAATAGCCGGAGAGGAGAAATCGAGGGAGGCCGCATAAACCGCGGGGTGCCAAAATGGAGTTACCCAAGTCCAGCTTCGAATCGGGTTTAAAGGCCTGTCATTGAACCCAAAGGAGAGTTTTAAATCAATGCTGATTTTACAACAGAGTAACAGAGTTGGAAGGGACCTTGGAGGTCTTCTAGTCCAACCCACTTGCTAAAGCAGGAAACCCTAGTTCAGGAGTCAGCAACCTGCGGCTCTGGAGCCGCATGTGGCTCTTTCACCCCTCTGCTGCGGCTCCCTGTTACTCAAAGTATCATTCATAGCTGCCAATGTGTGTGACACTTGCCGGCACGCGATTTATTGAGCTTTTCAACGCCTGGGAGGCCAACCATGGATAAATCCAAGAAAAGAAAAGTTTCAGAAGAAAACAGAACATTGAATTCAACTACATATGCTAGTTTTGTGGCTGCTCGAGAAATAGCCAGGCACGAGAAGAGTTTTGTGGCTCCCGGTGTTTTCTTTTCTGTGGGAAACGGGTCCAAATGGCTCTTGGAGTGTTTAAGGTTGCAGACCCCTGCCCTAGACCATTTCAGACAAATGCTTGTCCGATCTCTTCTTAAAAACCTTGGCTCACCGATTTCTCCACGTGTTGCTAGTATCAGCTCAAATCATGAAGGCTTCTACCATCCAGTCCAGTGGTGGGTTTCAAAATTTTTTACTACCGGTTCTGTGGGTGTTGCTTGGTGGGCATGGGAGGGGAAAGATACTGTAAAATCTCCATTCCCATCCCACTCCAAGGGAAGGATATAGCAAAATTCCCATTTCCTCCCGATCAGCTGGGACTTGGGAGGCAGAGAATAGTTGGCAAACGGGCCATTTCTGGCCTCTGGAAGGCCTCCGGGGAGGTGGGGAAGGCCATTTTCACCCTCCCCAGACTCCTAGGAAGGCTCTAGAGATTGGGGAGAGAGAAAAATGGGCCTTCCCCACCGCCCAAAGTCCTCCGAAGGCAGGAAACAACCTGCTTCCCTACTTCCAGCGGGCTCCGAAGGCTGAAAATCAGCTGGCTCACATGCGCATGCGCACCGGAGCTGAGCTCGTGTGCCCATCAATATGGCTACGCGTGCCACCTGTGGCACACATGCCATAAGTTCGCTATCACAATCCTAGAGTCCCGTTCCTAGGGAGGCCCCAGTCAAAGAAACAAAGGAGAACTCTCAGAAGCTGTTTAGCAAAGCTCAAGTGATGAGAACCGGACCGTGATGGGTGATTTAAAGAGCTCATAAACAGCTGGCAGCAGGCTGGAGAATCGGCAGAAAGCAATAAAGAAGAGGGTTTAAAAAAAATAGAAAAGAAAATATTCTCTCCTATTGTAGGTCTTCTCTGTTATCCGGAATTCACAGTCTTAAGACCCTGGAGCAAACGAGCATGTTTGTAGTACAAGGTCACACTAACAATCCCAGCTAACATATTTCTGTGTGCAATATAAGCATGCACGGACACTCCTCCTTACCCATTTTATGTTAGTCCTCGGCCTTATGACCACAATTGAGCCCTAAGTTTCTTTCGGTAAGCGAGACGGCTGCTCGGTGAGTTTGGCCCCATTTTTACGGCCTCCCTCGCCACGGTGTGGCAGTTCTTAAATTAGGAAAGCGGTTGCTAAGTGAATCCCCGCTGACTTTGCAAAAGGGGATCATGCGGCGGTGAAATGCACTTACCTTCGCTACCGGTTCGGAAATGTGAACATGTGCGCCTCTTCTGAGCATGCGCAGAGGGTCAAAAACAGGACGTAATGACCTCCGGTGGCCGGGCGGGACCTTCCGCCGCCAGCCCTATTGGTTCACGCGAGTCGGATAGATCCAGCCGGATTTCACCACTGGGATCATGTGACACACACACACACACACACGGGGACACCACAACCATCATAAATACGAGTTGGTTGCCCAGGGTCTGAATTTTGATCACGTGACCATGGGGGAATGCCGCAACGGTCTCGTAAGCGTGTATTTTGGCCCGTCAGCAGCCTGTGCGGATTGTAGCTGACTCTGACAGCGAGGAGGCTGGTGTTGCGCCAGCAGCCTGTGCAGCTGGTGCCCGAGTCGGACAGTGAGGAGGCTGGAGAAGATGTGGTGCCAGAGGCAGGGATTCAGCCAGGGCCTTCAGAACCTCCAGAAGCTTCTTTAAGTGAAGAGGACAAAGAGGAGGAGCCTCTTCTCGATGCACGGGCGCGCAGAGCTGCCAAAAGGCAGGAGTGGCTCCTCAGGAGGAGGTCTCCTCGAGAGTAAGGCTTGAGGCTAATTGGCTACTCCCTTAGCCTATTTAAGGAGGAACGCCAACTGAAGCAAATTGTAGGGAACAACTTTAGTTCACTCTCCTTCGCATCTGGATTCTCTGTAAATTGCTTCTGGGCTTTCTGCCAACCATAATAAGATTATGAATACTTTATTCTTGTAAACTGTAAGAAAGTTTATTAACAGTCTTTGTTTGGAAAAGACTGAGTTATTTTAGTAAATTTAAGTTTTGTACAGACTTTGTGTGTGCTGTGTTCTTTGGGTAGCTGGGGCAGAACAGCGTGCAAAACATAAATCTTTTTTTCTTTTCAGGGCTGTTGCAACTTTGAATGGTCACTAAACAAACTGTTATAAGTCGAGGACTTCCTGTACTTACATACCAGTATATATCCATGCATCACTTTGGCTTCTCTGCCCTGTCGTAGCCCTTCCTGGGAAGATTTTGTGAGCCCTCGTCTAGACGTCTCTGGGTTTCTTCCTCTCTCCCTCCCTCCCTCCTCACCTCCCCGGTGCTAGTGGTAATTTAAAATTGTTTGGGATAAACTCAGCTTCTTAAGCCCAGGGAGCCAATAACAATCTTCAGTTCCCTGACCTTTGTCGCGCCATCAAACGCCCAGCATTGGCCCATACGGTTCAGTTGTGGGTCAGAAAGGGTGACCTTCCCTCCACCTTCCTTGTAGGTTTTTAAATTGTTTTGAGAAAGAAGAGAATAATAATAACCATTAAAAGAGAGGGAGAAAGAGAGAGAAAGAGAGAAAGAAAGGAAGAAAGAAAGGGAGAGAGAGAGAGAGAGATATCCCCGCAGACAAATTTTGATTCTTGCCCAACTTTTCTCCTACCGATGGGCAAACGTTGCATGTTTCAACAGATGGTAGCCCTAGAAATAAAGCTTTGGTTAAACAAACCTCCTCTAACCTCACCCTACTGCCTTAAACAACCAAAATCAAATTGGAATGCTTTCGGTGTCATCGAGAGACAGCCACAATGCGAAGGGGGAACAAACTTTCAGACTGCAATTCTATCCCTCTGTTAACGCAATCCTAAGGTAAAAGTAAAGGTTCCCCTCTTGCACATACATACTAGTCGTTCCCAACTCTAGAGGGCGGTGCTGATCTCCGTTTCAAAGCCGAAGAGCCAGCGCTGTCCGAAGACGTCTCCATGGTCATGTGGCCGGCATGACTCAACACCAAAGGTGCACAGAACGCTGTTTCCTTCCCACCAAAGGTGGTCCCTATTTTTTCTACTTGCATTTTTTTTTTAACATGCTTTCGAACTGCTAGGTTGGCAGAAGCTGGGACAAGTAACAGGAGCTCACCCCATTACGGGGTACCAGGGATTCGAACCGCTGAACTGCCAGCCTTTCGATCGACAAGCTCAGCGTCTTAGCCACTGGTGCCACCGCGTCCCTTTTAGGTTCTCTGTTAACGCAATCCTAGGTGGCATTAATAGAAAGATAGAATCAAGATCACATGAAGTTATTAGTACTGCTATATAAAACCTAGAATGCTGCACCCATTTTTGGTCACCATATTATTAAAAAAAAAATGTTGAGATTCTAGAAAGAGTGCAGAGAAGAGCAACAAAGATGATTAGGGAACTAGATGCTAAAATATATAAAGAACCGTGGCAGGAATTGGCAGTTGTGGGATTCAGCCAGTTCACACCATTTCGGAAGAACCGATTGTTAACTTTCTGAGCAGTTTGGCAAACTAGTTGTTGGAAGAAATTATTAGGGCAGAGAACCAGTTGTTAAATTACTTGAATCCCACCACTGGGAATTGGGTATGTCTAGTCTGAGGAAGACGTACCCAATATGGGTATGTCTTCGCGGTGGCTCAGTGGCTAAGACACTGAGCTTGTCAATCGAAAGGTCGGCAGTTCAGCGGAGCCATGCACATTGCATTTTGCGGGTGCAAGCCCACACGCTTTGGGCACTCACTCCGGAAAAGGTTAGCCATCGCTGGTATAGAATTTTCTACTTGATCTTCCCTGTCTTCTCATTCGCTTGGTGGGATGACGATGGCCACTGAAATCCTTCAGATGTCATCACCCCAACCAAGATTTCACTCAATATTCAGTGCACACCTATTGCATATCCTGCAATTTCTTAGCTACAGAAACAAGGAATGCCTCGTTCCTTGTTTCTGTAGCTAAGAAATCATCAAAACATTTTTTTGAATTTCAGTTGTCCATCCGTTGACTTCGGATGATGGGATTACGCAACGCGCAGCCTGTTCCATCTAAGCAGGGGCTCTGGAAATGCATACCGGGATTTTAATATCCTTGCCCAAAAACCTTACCCAATGTGGAATTCTTACAATATTTGAGTCACGAGTTCTGAAATTAGTTTCATTTCAGGAGGTGACGGTGACAGTTTCAACGGCGTCTGCAAATATGTCCTTGAGGAGCCACGATGGGAGGAAAAAAAAAAAGAAATAGATCTGAACATTCCAGATTGGTAAGTCATCATTCCTTGCTGAGTCGAGAGGAATGATAAGATAGAAAAGTCGTTCCATTCCCTAGAAATGTATAATTATAATAATGAAAGTACTTTGAAGAGAAATAGTCAATCCCCTTTTCTTTAAAATTCTGGAGCGGGCTGGAAAACAGGACGGGTGCAAAATCTTTTTAAAACAACAACAACAATTTGTTGTTGTTAGTTGCAAAGTCATGTCCGACCCATCGCGACCCCATGGACCACGTTCCTCCAGGCCTTCCTGTCCTCTACCATCCTCTGGAGTCCATTTAAGCTCACACCGACTGCTTCAGTGACTCCATCCAGCCACCTCGTTCTCTGCCGTCCCCTTCTTCTTTCCCAGCATTTGGCTCTTCTCCAGGGAGTCCTTCCTTCTCATTAGGTGGCCAAAGGATTTGAGTTTCATCTTCAGGATCTGGCCTTCTAAAGAGCAGTCAGGGTTGATCTCCTCTAGGACTGACCGGTTTGATCGCCTTGCAGTCCAAGGGACTTGCAGGAGTCTTCTCCAACACCAGAGTTCAAAGGCCTCCATTCTTTAGCGCTCAGCCTTCCTTATGGTCCAAATTTCCCAGCCATCCATTGCAACTAGGAAAACCATTGCCTTGACTATACGCACTTTTGTTGGCAGGGTGACGTCTCTGCTTTTTAATATGCTGTCTAGATTTGCTATAGCTTTCCTCCCCAGGAGCAAGCGTCTTTTAAATTTCTTGGCTGCAGTCCCCATCTGTGGTGATTTTGGAGCTGAGGAAAATAAAATCTGTCACTCCTTCCATTTCTTTCCCATCTATGTGCCAGGAATTGAGAGGGCCGGATGCCATGTTTTCTTAATGTTGAGTTTCATGCCAACTTTTGCACTCTCCTTCTTCACCCGCATCAAGAGGCTCTTTAGTTCGTTTTTGCTTTCTGCCATTAGATAACAACAATACAGAGATAATAAATACCAAAGAAACCAAAAATACAGATTAAAGCTCACCGCAATCTTCATAGACAATCGTCTCTGATAAGGACAAGCGGCTTAGATATAACAAAATTGAGGGCCTGTTATGCGTTACAAGCACAGAATGCCTATATCTTGGTTTGGGTTGTGATTACTTAAATTTAATTTTCTGTGTTTCTGCATCTGATTACGATGTTAATATTACATATATGGACTTCCCAATTCGACATCGGCGTATGCATTCAGTTAAATGCAAACCATGCATATATATATATGCATATAAAATTAAAAACTCATGTGAGATCCTAATTGGGGCCCTCCCGTATCATGGTTAATTCTTTTGTAGCATTATAATCTTAGGTTTTAAAAAGAGTGATTTAAATCCATTTCTTGTGAGTAAACAATAGCATATTTTGGCATAGGAGAGATGGACACATTCTTATTTTTCTGTCTCTCTTCCCTCTACGACATAGTAGGCTTATTTAAGCTTCACTCAATCACATCAGCCAGGATTGCTCAACACGTTAAGTCATTTTTAAGTATGGTTTAGAAACCCCATTGCATACGACATCTAAGTTGGTGGAATAAATTAAGGCTGGCTGAACAAGTGCAATGTGCTGCAAACAACAACCATCATTATCTAGATCTGTCCAGGAGGTGTTGCCAAAAACAACAGCATGGGTGCACTTAGATTTGTGTATTTTAACCAAACCAAGCTACTTTTCTGAGGACTCTACAGCTGCACCGGCTCTTTCTTTTAAAAAAAGAACTTTGCAGGAAGTTTCCTATCCTCTTTTAAGGTGCAATCATACAAAATAGATGCTCTAAGCCAAGAGATAATGGGAGGAGGAGGAGGAGGAGGAGGAGGAGGAGGAGGAGGAGGAGGAGGAGGAGGAGGAGGAGGAGGAGGAGGAGGAAAGGAAGGAAGGAAGGAAGGAAGGAAGGAAGGAAGGAAGGAAGGAAGGAAAGGAGGAGGAGAAGGAGAAAGAAGGAGAAGGAGAAGAAGGAGAAGAAGGAGAAGAAGAAGGGAATTTGTCCTCTGGTCTCCTCCAGATGTGCCAAATGCTTTAGCATCACCCCTAATGGCAGCTACACCCAGTGTCCAGTGCCAGTAAACATCTGGACAATGAATCACCCGAAGAGAAATCCTGAGCTTGTTTTTAATTTTTTTTAATTTATTTTTTCCCTCCTCCCCCCCCCCAAAAAAAACCCGCTTTCATTTTTGCAACTACGGATGAGAGGAGAGGTCAGGAGGTAATCCTGCAAAAGGAGACTAAATCCATTCCGCAGGTTTGTCTCTCCTCTAGGCTATGCCCACGTTAGCTCTCTTGGCCATTTCTTTGGCATCCCTTTGTAGTCACTCAAGAGCTGATTGAAACAATGACCGTCTTTTTTGCGGCCGAGAAGAGGCCACTGTTGGCCCATCCTTTGATGCTTCAGCCTGTGTTCACCAGGGTGTGCAAAACCTTGTAAACTGATCCCCCACCAGAGGCATTTTTTGGAGACTGCATCACCCACAGATAGACAAATGAACGTTGGTTCCCTCTCTCCCACCCACCCAGAGGCCTTGATGATCAGAAGCGACTGCTGTCTGAGCAGCCCGCGAGGGAAGGGGAGAATGTGGAAAAGAAAGAACTAAGTTCAACTGCCCAATTCTCCTGCAAAAGAAGGAGGAGGAGGAGAATGCTTCCAGGTGGACAGATGCTGAGTGAGCTGGGTGGAAAGCCAAATTGAAAGAAGTTAAAATAAAGAGGGACCCATCAATCGGAACAGAACTGGAAGGGACTCTGGAGGTCTTCTAGTCCAACCCCCGGCTTCCATTTCAGACAGATGAAATGAAAGATATTTTTTCAAAGGTTTATCTTTATTAAAATAAACGCCCTCAGCATCTCTGTTCAGCCCTGTCTACAATCTTCTACAACCTTCGCAACTAACAACAACAAAGTGTTTTCCAGAAATCTCTGAGTGGTTTATAATGTCCCCAACATATTGCCCCCCAACCATCTGGCTCCTCATTTTATTGACCTAGGAAGGACGGACGGCTGAATCAACCTTGAGTCGGTCAGGACCAAACTCGGAGCTGTGGGCAGAGTTAAAATAAGAAAATAGTGCAATACTGCATTCTAACCGCTGCGCCACCAGGGCTGAATCACCAAGTGACTGAAATAACTCTGCTTGTATGGAATGAGAGACTAGAAGAAATATCTTAAGGCGGTTCTTAAGTCATTGGAATCGTTATGTAGTCAGCAAGAAAACCACCAAGCTCAGAGAGCACCAAGGACCCTATATTCCTCCTCCTCCTCCTCCTCTACAAACCCATTCCCTTGTAGCACTGATAATGTTACCTAGTTGGGTAATGAAATGTCTGTGGGGGAAAAAACCAAATTCAGAGAGCACCAAGGACCCCACAGTCCTCCTCCTTGTTCTCCTCTTCCTCTTCCTCCTCCTCCTCCTCTTCCTTCGGCTCCTTCCCTTCACAAATCCCACTCTCCTTTGCACTGATGATGCTACCTAGTTGAGTAATGAAACGTCTGCAAGAAAACAACCAAGCTTAGAGAGCGCCAAGGACCCCACAATCCAAAATGTTCATTCGTATTAACCTTCCATCCATTACTTGGCCAGAGTGGATGGATTTGATCTTTGTTTTCTTCCAGAAAGAGGGAGAAAAAAAAGTGAGAAGGCAGAAGAAGGTGTTATCACCTAGCTAACAGTCAGGTTAAGCCAATCCCCACCACCACTACCAAAATCTTGGATTAGTTTAATTTCTGGGCTAATTTATGGCAGGGTGGGGTTGAGCCAAAATGCACCTTCTCCCTTTTTCAAGGGGAGCGGCTGATTTTTCCCCAAATTGAAGGGATAATTTTAGGCGGCTCTCTGAATAAATTGTCTAACTGGACCACGATCCAGTACTATATTAAGCCGCTTTCCCTATCGTAAGATGGGTGTAGTTAATAATGATTTTGCAGTCATTTTAAAACAGTATTAAGAAGGCATCAATAATTCAATCCGTGCTCAGGAAGCCAGCCCAAATGCCAGGCAACTGAGAATAAAAGCGAGAAAAATCATTAGTCAAAGTTAATGTTAGATTGATTAATTTTTGAGTCCTGCACTTTTTTCTCCCCCTCCTCTTTTTTTCCCCCTTCCCTTGAGTGATGGGAGCAGCAAGCACAGCTTAGGCCTTCCTGGGTATCTTAGCGTTTCTATGGTAACGCATTCTTATTGCAAAGCGGGGTCACCCACAGCTTAATGACAGAAAGGCGGGGTGGGGGGGGAGGAAGAGAGAGGAGGGAAAGAGGGAGAGAAAATAACCCTTAAGTAGCGGTGACGATGTATGTTAAACATCCTTAAGTCTTGAAAATACCTTCAGGATGGCGTCAACCCCCAACACGGTGCTTCCAGGGTCCCATCAAATTAAATTAAAATAATAAAATCAATCAAAACCCGCTTTTAACCCCTAAGATGCTTTCCAATCCAAACCAACCCTATGTACCTTCGTTTTATATCTGGACAGGTGGACCCCCATCAAAACAAAGTGATGGGTTGCAACCATCCACAATCAATCAGTGGAACAACTTGCCACCAGAAGTTGTGGATGCTCCAACACTGGAAGTTTTTAAGAAGATGTTGGATAACCATTTGTCTGAAGTGGTGTAGGGTTTCCTGCCTAAGCAGGGGGTTGGACTAGAAGACCTCCAAGGTCCCTTCCAACCCTGTTATTCTATTCTATTCTATTCTATTCTATTCTATTCTATTCTATTCTATTCTAGTCTAGTCTAGTCTAGTCTAGTCTAGTCTAGTCTATTCTATTCTACTTTTTCTATTCTATTCTATTCTATTCTATTCTATTCTATTCTATTCTATTCTATTCTATTCCATTCCATTCCATTCTATTCTATTCCATTCTATTCTATTCTTTCTATTCTATTCTATTCTATTCTTTCTATTCTATTCTATTCTATTCCTATTCTATTCTTTCTATTCTATTCTATTCTATTCTTTCTATTCTATTCTTTTTATTCATTCTATTCTATTCTATTCTATTCTATTCTTTCTATTCTATTCTATTCTATTCTATTCTATTCTATTCTATTCTATTCTATTCTTTCTATTCTATTCTATTCTATTCTATTCTTTCTATTCTATTCTATTCTATTCTATTCTATTCTATTCCATTCTATTCTATTCTATTCTATTCTATTCTATTCTATTCTATTCTATTCTATTCCATTCCATTCCATTCCATTCCATTCCATTCTATTCTATTCTATTCTATTCTATTCTATTCTATTCTATTCTATTCCATTCTATTCTTTCTATTCTATTCTATTCTATTCTATTCTTTCTATTCTATTCTTTTTATTCATTCTATTCTATTCTATTCTATTCTATTCTATTCTTTCTATTCTATTCTATTCTATTCTATTCTATTCTTTCTATTCTATTCTGCTCTGCTCTGCTCTGCTCTACTCTACTCTACTCTACTCTACTCTACTCTACTCTACTCTACTCTACTCTTTGTTTTTAATTCCAAGGAAGTTCTCTGGGACTCAAATGGGGGCCCAGAATCTTTTTTTATTGATAAAGATGAGTCCAGAAGCTTTGAAGTAAAGGAGACCAGCTCCGGTTCATTTGTTTTGAACTCAAAAAATATTATAAAAAGTCAAGCAGAGGAAGGATTTTGGAGGAAACCCAGATGTGGTGTCCATCAGCCTCTAGAGAACATGGTCCCACCTCTGCTGTAGCTCCTCTTGTGGGAAGTTTGAGGGCTTAGATAGCAAATGATCCTGCAGACCCATCTCTATTTTTTTTCAACCGGGAGCAGATAAGTCACAAATGGTCTCCTTTGAAGATCCCAAGAGCTGGGAAACGTTGTGGAACTGCACATCTTTGGCAATTCACCATGACCCGGAGCTATCTCGCTTCATCCCATGAAAAACATGTAATCAAGGTGTGACCAAATCCATTTGCAGATTTTTTCCTTTCAGATGCTGGAAAGCTTATCCAACCTGAATGGCGGCTGGTTTGGCCACTTTGAATGTAGACAAGCGTTGTTTCTACAGACACTCCCTGTCTCTGGCTTGTGATTGGCGCCACACAAGTACACTACGTGTTCATATGTGTTCCAGAAGAAGGAGGTCTCGGGCTCTTGGCTCATCGCAAACGATAATGAATCAACGTTGGAAGGACCTCTCTGCAAAAAACTTCTGTGCAATGCAAGGATGTTCCCAAGGCTACGTCAAGCGCTTACAACACTCAAGAAGCACGTTGAAGATTTGGAAGCTCCAGTTCGGTCCAATCTGTCCTATCCAGAAACATGTTCCTCAGCAATCTTTTGAAGGCCAAGAAGATGCTGAAAACCAAAACAACTGTCCCTAAACGCCAAAGAGCACTCGCTTTAACATATCTCAGTGCCTCTCTCAAGGGATGTTCTCCTGAGCCAAACGAGCTACGATTGTGGTCTTATGGAGAAGAAGAATCCATAATGATGACAATGACTCTTCTAGGAGCTTTATCAAGGATGGCCAGCACCTTACAAAGAAGGAAAGTCTCTTGGAAGATTCGTAGGGCTCCAAAGATCACTTTTTCCAGTATTTCACTTCCACAGAGTGCACCCTCATACCAGTGATGTTTCCTTCTCCTGCCAAGGTGCCTCTTCATCAATGGCTGCTGGTTGGTTGGCTCAAAGTCTTCAGAGAAAACCACCAGGCTTAGAAAGCACTAAGTACCCCCACTGCCCTCCTCCTCCTCCTCTACACTGAAAACTCTGCTACCTTCTAGCACTGGTGATGTTGCATAGATGGGTCATGAAACATCTGCAAGGAAACCACCAAGCTCAGAGAGCACCAAGGACCCCACAGTCCTCCTCCTTGTTCTCCTTCTCCTCCTCCTCCTCCTCTTCCTTCTCCTCCTTCCCTCCACAAATCCCACTCTCTTTTGTATTGATGATGTTACCTAGTTGGGTCATGAAACATCTGCGAGGAAACCACCAAGCTCAGAGAGCACCAAGGACCCCACGGTTCAACCCTGAGCTACAAACTCTCTCTTCTTTTGGCATCAACAATACTTAAGAAAACAAGACCGATGCATCCGTTAAGGAAACCCGTAATGATGCATTCGTTAAGGGGCATGAGCCCCACCATTGCAGATCACGTACAGGCCACACACTTCATTCCCGATGGAAAATCTGGAGTTGCTACGCTCTTCGCTTCTAGTTCCTCGTTCGGTGGTAGGATTCCAGCTTCAAAAGGCCAGAGGTTCTAATTCGTTGGAAGGCATAAGTGTGCTCTGATGTTCTTCTAACACTTTCCCTGGAGGAGGCAAATGCTGGCCAGGATAACCTACGACGTTTCATTTTGTTCTGGCAAGCATGCTTACATGACACCAATAGTTCATCGTAAAACACCTGAAAAGACTGGAATACAAATTGACTTCTTTAAGCCCCTGTGCACGCACGTTTGTAAGATGCTATCTTTGCAGAAGGCAACGTGCGATCGCCAGACTAGATTCCAGCTTTTGGAACAACCGTAAAAGTTTTCCATGCTTTTCTCACCGTTGCAGCATCCCGACAGTCAGGCGATCAAAATTCAGGCACTTGGTAACTGACTCGGATTTATGACGGTTGCAGACCGTTTTCCGTGATTCCTTTTTGTGACTTTCTGACAAGCAAAGTTAAAGTTTTATTCAATAAATTCAATTCAAAGGCAATGGGGAAACCGGTTTCATTTAACAACGGTACTGAGTCACGTGACAACTGTGGCAAGAAAGGTCGTAAACCCGGGGGCAAAACTCCCACAACAACTGTCTCGCTTAGCAGCGTACATTTTGGGCTCCGTTGTGAACTACCTGTAGTGGGACACAGGGTGAAATGCTCCCGGTTCGGACCGGATCGCCCAATCCGGTAATGATGACAGCGGATGATTCGGAGAAGCGGTAGCAAAAATCCCTGTCCCCACCCCCCATGCCCAGCTGAGCAGCGCGATCATCAGAGACTTTTTTTTTTTTTTTTACTTTTAAAAGCATTTTTTCTACAACCTCTTCGGCCAAAAAAATGGTTTTAAATTTTTTTTTAAAAAGCCTCTGATGATCGCACAGCTCAGCTGGGATCATCAGAGGCTTTTCAAAGCATTTTTTCTACAACCTCCTCGGCCGAAGAGGTTGTAGAAAAAAATGCTTTTAAAAGCCTCTGACAATCCCAGCTGAGTTGCCTGATCGTCAGCAGCCCCCAAAGATTTCCAAGCGTTGTTACCAAACTGTCAATATTATATTTTTTTAGGGGAGGGGAATATAGCTGGCGTGTGACTTTTTTTTTAAGATGAGGCTGTGTCAGTTGTGTTTGACGGATTTGTGAACTTGCTTTGAAAACTCAGGACCATTTTCTTTCAACTCTTGGTTCGGTTCAGGTTGTTGGCGCGAATGTACCCATCGGATTCAGATTTGACTCACAATGTTCCTTCACCAGAGCTGTTCTACTCCCTTCGGGAGATCCAGAAGAAGAGTTGGAAGCTTCCAAAATTAGGGATTCTGAAATGTACTTTGAAACCAGTCCAGATGTTTTGCTCACCAGGAGGAGGTTCTACCAGGGAGGTCTTCCTAAGAAGCTCTGGAAGAACCCTTGGCAGCATCAAGAACCTCCATCCCCATTTTTCCTGGCAACCTTCCAAATCACCAGATATCATCTCCTTTCATCTCAAATCAGTGAGTTGCAGCGCTGTGATATCAGTGAAGGGTGACATGGCGGCCGATGTCCAACTCAACCATTTGAGGAAGATCCATCTTACCCAAGGGAAGGAAAGATCTGAGCTAATCTTTGGTTCTAGAGTCTACTGAAATCACAGAAGCCAACGAGAACAAAAAGGCAATTCAACAGTCGCAGATTTCCTCATGATGGGACCCTCCAAGAAACATCCAGAGCTGAAATTTTTGGGGAGAATCCGAAGCAGCAAGCAAGAAAACTTTCCGTCTTAAGCCTGACTGATTGCTAGAACAACTTTGGATAGTGCTTTGGTTTAGGGTATTTCTGTTTCTTTTTCCTAGACTTCCCCAGCTTCTGTTGGAAGTTGATCCATCAAATATTTCTTAAAATCCTTGGAAGGCTGCCAGCGAGATGAAGAGAGCCGAGTTGGGTAACTCTAGGCTGTGCTGAGCATGCTACATTCCTGAGACTTGAACAAACAATTAAATATGCAAAGGTGAAAATTTGGAAACCCTAGATCAAATCTTCAGTCATTGGAACCCCGCTCACTTTTTATTTTAAATCAGGGGTTTGTTTGTTTCCCTCCCCCCATCCCCCCCCCAATAATAATAGATCCATGTTCTGTGATTTCAGCAGGGGAACATGTTTGCCTTCCTCATCCTCAACAGCCTTTTTACAAGAATTGCTTTTCTTTCCAAAGGCAGTTTGAAGTGGAAAGGATCGTAGTTGGAAACCTGAATCCCATCAAGAGTGATGAACTGTCCAGGCTTATCCCAGGCTGAGTTATTGATGGAATTACAACAGACACTAAGAACGTCTTGAGCGTGATTTGAGCAGAGGGAGGGAGAGGCTCCTGAACAGACAATGGCTGGTATTATTGACCGGGATAAAAGTGATATTTTGGAAGAGAACGAGCGCGGACCGACCCCGCTGAAATAGTCTCTTTGTCTGCTTCAACTTGTAGCCAGCAAGGCTCAGGGTCTGGGGGGAGTGAAAGAAGCCCAAAGTTAATCAGTTTAAATCTCCAGACATGTCAGCTTCTGGCTGAGGTGGATATGTTCTCACCTCGCGGGAGTCCGCTTGATTTATCTGAGGTGTTACACCTTCCTTTCATCCTTCCCTCGATGCTTTCTCTTCTCCTATTAAGATCCAGAAAGGTGCCATTTATAAAATAGAGTAGAGTAGAGTAGAGTAGAGTAGAGTAGAGTAGAGTAGAGTAGAATAGAATAGAATAGAATAGAATAGAATAGAATAGAATAGAGTAGAATAGAGTAGAATATAGAAAAATAGAGTAGAGTAGAATAAAGTAGAATATAGAATAGAGTAGAATATAGAAAAATAGAGTAGAGTAGAATAAAATATAGAAATATAGAGTAGAATAGAGTAGAATATAGAAAGATAGAGTAGAATAAAGTAGAGTAGAATAGAGTAGAATATAGAAAAATAGAGTAGAATAGAGTAGAGCAGAGTAGAGTGGAGTAGAGTAGAGTAGAATATAGAAAAATAGAGTAGAATAGAGTAGAGTAGAATATAATAGAGTAGAATATAGAAAATAGAGTAGAGTAGAATATAGAAAAATAGAGTAGAGTAGAGCAGAGTAGAATATAGAAAAATAGAGCAGAGCACAGCACAGCACAGCGCAGCCGAACAGAACAGAACAGAACAGAACAGAACAGAACAGAACAGAATTCTTTATTGGCCAAGTGTGATTGGACATACAAGGAATTTGTCTCCAGTGCAAAAACTCTCAGTGTACATAAAAGCCTCTAGAGCCTGGGGAGGGCCAAAACGCCCCCCACCCCCACCGTGGTGCAGGAGGCCGACTAGGCCACGCCCACCATGGCCACGTCCACCTAGCAACCGGGCAAAGAACCCCTTGCTAACATTTCTGAAGCCCACCCCTGGTCCCATGGTCTTCATCTGCCCTTCTCTCTTGCATGGTGGCTCAGATTAAAATATTCTTCCCGATAAGGAGATAACACACACACACACACAAAAAAAACCTCCCGTCAGCGAACTTCCAAGATGAACGGGCCATCCATGAATGAATGAATGGGTCCATTGTCACCCAGTGTCATTGTCGTGAATGCATCCATTGTCTTGTCTTTTGCCAATTCCGAAAAGGGCTCTCTAGTATCAACCCTTCGTAAGTTTCCAAAGAACCCTCTTCAAAGGGTTTCTATTTTTCCTCTTTCCTTCATATTTTGATTTTGGTTTCCCCCTCCACCCCCTTCCACCCCCACCCCCCAAAAAAGCTCAGCTGCTCCTCCTGTAATTGTTTTCCAGTGATATTTGCCTGTCTACTGTCAGCACCTAATTATCAACCTGTAACTGACCCCCCCCCCCATCCTGCAATAAAATCTAATTAGGTCTCACAGCTGCACGGAGCTTCCACTCAGGCCTGTTTCCAGGAGTGAAACCTAAACCCGAGACACGTTCTTCCTCGAGGTGACCCACTTTCACAAAGACGCAGAAAGGCGAGGAAACAGGAGAGTTGAATATAGGATCCTTGGCACTCTCTGAGCTGGGTTGTTTCCTTGTAAACGTTTCACTACCCAACTGGGTAACTTCATCAGGGAGTGGGGTATGCGGAATGGAAGAAGAAAGAAGGACTGTGGGATCCTTGATGCTCCCAGAGCTTGGCTGTTTTCTTGCAGATGTTTTGATACCCAACTAGACAACACTGTTAGCGCCGATGATGCTACCTATGTGGGTAATGAAACATCTACAAGCTGAGAGGATGCCAAGGATCCTATACTCAACTATCCTGTTACTTGCTTCCTCCTTCTCCTTCTCTTCTCCTCTCCTCCTCCACTCCACATACCCCACTCCCTTCTAGCACTGATGAGGTTATCTAGCTGGGTAATGAAACGCCTGCAAGAAGACAACCAAACCAGGGGTGAAATTCACTTGCCTTCCCTACTGGTTTGCAAAGGTGCACACGCTGTACATGCACAAAGCCTTCTGCAGATGGGCAGAGGCTTAAAATCGTCACAAAAAAGTGACGTCATGACGTCCGTGCAGGTAGGCCTCCCACCGCCGCTACCGATACGCCCAAGCCGGATGGAACCAGCTGAATTTCATCCCTGAACCAAACTCAGAGAGTACCAATTATCCCACAGTTGTCGTTCTCCTCCTCCTCCCTCCCTCCTTCCCCCGCTAGCATTGATGATGTCATCTAGTTGGGTAATGAAATGTCTTCAAGAAAACCACCAAGCTCAGAGAGCACCGAGCTCAACTTCGAGCTACAAATATTCTCTTCTATAGTTGAATACCTGGTGTACACTCATCCCACAGGGGTAGTCCATGGTTCAGTGTATAGTGCAAATTCACTCCATTGGGTTGAGTAAGCCATGGTTATCTTTACTGGTTTGGGGGCACAATGACTTTGGTTCTTCCAAGTTTGCTGCTAACTTTGAAAAAGCCCACTAGGTCCTGCCCAACTTAGATGAGAGACCTCCAGAAATCTCTGAAGATTGAGAAGTGAGAAAACTTAGCAGGAAATGACTTCTCTATTCCTGTAAAGAAAATAGCACCAGGTACCAGGAATCCAAAGTGATGATATCACTTTAGTGGCAGAAAGTGAAGAGGAACTAAAGAGCCTCTTGATGCGGGTGAAGAAGGAGGGTGCAAAAGTTGGCTTGAAACTCAACATAAAGAAAGCTAAGGTCACAGCATCTGGCCCTCTCAATTCCTGGCAAATAGATGGGGAAGAAATGGAGGGAGTGACAGATTTTAGTTTTTTGGGCTCCACGATCACTGCAGATGGGGACTGCAGCCAAGAAATTTAAAAGACGCTTCCTCCTGAGGAAGAAAGCTATGGGAAATCTAGATAGCATACTAAAAAGCAGAGACATCACTCTGCCAATACAGTAGAAGTGTGTATAGTCAAGGCTATGATTTTCCCAGTTGCAATGTATGGCTGGTAAGGAAGGCTGAGCGCCAAAGAATGGAGGCCTTTGATCTCTGGTGCTGGAGAAGACTCCTGTGAGTCCCTTGGACTGCAAGGCGATCCAACCGGTCAGTCCTAGAGGAGATCAACCCTGACTGCTCCTTAGAAGGCCAGATCCTGAAGAGGAAACTCAAATCCTTTGGCCAAATCCTCCTTTGAGAAGGAAGGACTCCCTGGAGAAGAGCCTAATGCTGGGGACGATGGAGGGCAAAAGAAAAGAAGGGGACGGCAGAGAATGAGGTGGCTGGATGGAGTCACTGAAGCAGTCGGCATGAACTTAAATGGACTCTGGGAGATGGTAGAGGACAGGAAGGCCTGGAGGAACATTGTCCAAGGGGTCACGATGAGTCGGACACGACTTCGCAACTAACAACAACACCAGGAGTCAAGCATGACAAGGGAGAAGTTAAGCCAGTTTTAAGGGCCCTTTGTAGTTTCTGTATGTTCCCTGGCCCAGAATTGTAGTCTAGGAATTCGGTCGTTCCAGAAACCTTCTCTAGCTGCAAATGATGCGGGATTGCATTATGGCCTGAAAGCCTAATGGCCCATCTTCCCCGCATGTTAAACCCATCCAAATCCATTTCAGAACGGCGTAAAGAGAGCACAGGGAAAGCCAAGGAGAAATTTCCAATAAACGCAGCTTTCCTTTTGCAGCGGAAAAGGGCCAGCTTCCCCTTATTTGTCAAGCGAGACCACATTTAGCGAGGAGAGCCGGTGAGAAAAAGATTCATCTAAGTATTACCGTCAGTATTAAATTTATCACAGGAGACCCTTCAAATGGTTTTGGTTCCGGCGATGGGCGGAATTAAGTTTTGTTTTTTTGTTTTTTTTGCTTGTGAAAGCAGCTCCTTTCCTGGGATATTTATCAGCTGCAGGTAGTAAAATGTGTTTTAGCTGTGTCCAACGTGTCTCATGCCTGTGATTAGCTATTAAAACATTAGCAGTCTTCTGCTGTGTTAGCGGCCGAGGTTTATTGCATTGTGGATAGGGAGCTTGGTGAAATATCTCCCTGTGCTATTCCGGAGGATTGTTGTCAATGAAACAACTGCCACACTGAGCCATTTTAAGGGGGAGGTGGGGTGACAGAAAGGGAGGGGAGAAGGAGTTGTAAAGCTGAGCTCAGCTGGGTAACTTGGACAGAGAGACCCAGGCGCTTATCCGGTTGAAGGACTGCGGGGTTTTTTTTGCAAAACTTTGGGCCAGATCTCTCCAGATCTTCTGATCCTGCACTGCTTCTTTGAGTTGTTGTTTTTTTTTTAAATTTGATTTGTATGCCGCCCTTCTCCGGAGACTCAGGGCGGCTTACAATGCGTTAAGCAATAGCCTTCATCCTTTTGTATATTTTTATACAAAGTCAGCTTATTGCCCCCACAAACTGGGTCCTATTTAACCTACCTTAGAAAGGATGGAAGGCTGAGTCAATCTTGAGCCTGGTAAGATTCAAACCTGCAGAAATTGCAGGCAGCTGTGTTAATAACAGGGTGCATTAAACCACTGTACTACCAAGGCTCCTTTTCTGTCTGGTGTCAGCTTTCTCCTCCTCCTCCTCCTCCTCCTCCTCCTCCTCCTCCTCCTCCTCCTCCTCCTCCTCCTCCTCCTCCTCCTCCTCCTTCTTCTTCTTCTTCTTCTTCTTCTTCTTCTTCTTCCATATCCGTCATCGGACGTTGGAGATCATGTTGGCCGCCCTATTTTTGTCAACAGCCGTATGAAAAAGTGCTTGATTGGTTTCCACCCATTGCTTCTTGTCCTGCCTTCAGGTGCTTTGGAGAATAGCTTGACTGCCTCTTCTTTGGGGCAGCCCCTGAGATATTGGAATACACTGCTATCATGTCTCCCCTAGTCCTTCTTTTCATTAAATTAGACATACCCAGTTCTTGCAACCATTCTTTATATGTTTTGAGCCTCCAGTCCCCTAATCATCTTTGTTGCTCTTCTCTGCACTTTTTCTAGAGTCTCCACATCTTTTTTTACATCGTGGCGACCAAAACTGGATGCAGGATTCTAAGTGTGGCCTTACCAAGGCCTTATAAAGAGGTATTAACATTCAAAATTCACGTGATTTTGATTCCATCCCTCTGTTTTGCCTCCCCCCAATAGAAATGTGTGTCCCCTTCTCAAATGCCTCTTTTAACAGCTACCAGAAGTGTGACTTGATTAAGGGGCCACAGAGCAGGGTCTTTCAATTTACAGTGTCTTTCATAGGGATGACTTTGGGGAAGAGAAGGGGAGGCATAGTTCTACCGAAGGAGGCTCGATCTAATTCAAAACATTTATTTGCTTCGGAAAAGCGAGCCAATTCCATCTGCACTGATTGAAAGAGTCAACTCGATTAGATTCGGATCATCAAATCCCTGCACTGGGTTTAAGAAGGCATCCCGTTCTGTCCACGCCCGGAGAAATCTTGAACTGATTTGGAAGTCCCGAAGATTCGAACTGAATTCGCATAAAGCGGATTGGATCAGGGTCATCTTGACAGCAAAGCAGTGTACTTGGGGCCCCTATGGCAACTACTCACAGGAATAAAAATGTAAATGGTCGATAAAATTAAACACCTATTTATTTTATTGGCACTTCCAACATTTGAACAATACAAGAAGCTTGAAAACCACAATAATACTAAGGAAGCCATACAGTTGCTGTATTGATATGATACAAGGTGCATTGAAAAGTTAACATACACAGATTAGTATGGGGCCCCTATGCTCGTGGGGCCCATGCAGTGGTGAAATTCAAATTTTTTTACTACCGGTTCTGTGGGCATGGCTTGGTGGGCGTGGTGTGGCTTGGTGGGTGTGGCAGGGGAAGGGTGAAATCCCCATTCCCTCCCCACTCCTGGGAAAAGATACTGCAAAATCCCCATTCCCTCCCCACTCCTGGGGGAAGGATATTGCAAAATCCCCATTCGCTCCTCGCTCTTGGGGGAAGACTAATGCAAAAACTCCATTCCCACCAAAGGTGGTCCCAATTTTTCTACTTGCATTTTTTTTTTTTACGTGCTTTCAAACTGCTAGGTTGGCAGAAGCTGGGACAAGTCACGGGAGCTCACCATGTTATGCAGCGCTAGGGATTCGAACCACCGAACTGCAGACGTTTCAATCGACAAGCTCAGCATTTTAGCCACTGAGCCAGCATGTCCTATTTTGAGAAGATGCTTCCCCAAATTAGTTTCCATTGGGTCCTGGGTGTCATTTAAGGTAGATCCTGAGGGAACCTCCACCATTTCTGGTGCCATTCCTTGCGGACAGTTCTTTGGGTGGTTCTGGGTTATGTACAAATCGAACCCCGCCACAATCGAGGAGATCTGCTCTCCATAAATGCAGAAACTGGTTCTTCGCACACAAATCCACCTCCGACACCCTACACAATCTCCGTTTTTGCATTTCAAATCCCTTTCCCAGCCACTTGCAAGCTTGCTTGAGGTGAGTTCTTATTATAGGAGAGAGGTCTTATCCGTTTTCAAGGAACATTTCGGGATTCGAACTGCTGAACTGCCGATCTTTCGATCGACAAGCTCAGCATCTTAGCCACTGCGCCACCGCATCCTCTGAGAATCTCCATAGGTTGAAGCAAAAGTTACGAACACCCTTGTTACAGTTTTGTCTTTGTTTTCTGGCTTGTTTCTTCACTCAATGCCAGAGGTGGTATTCAGCTGGTTTTTGGTAGCGGAAATCACAGGTGGGCCTGCCAAAACGCCCCGACTCTATGCCATCCTATTTAGGCACTTTTTGAGGCTGGCTGCATGCACGGAAGGCAGGCGCGCGCACAAACCGGCCACATGTGCACGCAAAGTAAGCGTGCACGTGGGAGGCGAACCGATAGTAACACTGCTCAACGCGGATCCGTTTGCTCAAATTTCTGGATGTTTTTTGGAGGGTTTTTTTGGCCTCTTGCAGCCAACACTGTCTCTCAAACCATTGTCTGCAGTTCGAAACGACAAGGACAGACAGGGTGGGGGGAAGGCTCTTCCCCCTGCAGTGCCCTCAAGCCGTGGGAGAGCTTTCTTCAGGTTTCCTCCATTGACTTATATTTTGACATAGTTAAGTTCAAACAAGCTCTCTCCATGCTCAGCCAGGGCCGAGACATTCTCCTTTGATCTGAAGGTCAACACGGCTGCTCTTACCTCCGTCCAGGCTCCTGCTGATGTGCCATGCGGTTTTTGTTTTCGAATTATAAGCAAGAGTCAAGAGAGTCCAGGCTGAAATCCATCCAAGCCAAGGGGAAACCTGAGAGCTTGCAAGCAAGCCACGTTTAAATCGTCACTGCTGGGGATCAGAGGTGGGAAACTTTCTGGGATCCGTTTCAAGGATCAGCTGTCATGTTATGAGTCAAGCCTAGCTAAGTAGGTCTGAGAAGGAAAGCATTCCTCTTGCATTTTTTAAAAAAATTCTTTCAGCTAATAAATGGATTGGCTTTTGAGATACTCTGCTAAGGGAAGAAAATATGAAGAGGATTTTTTTTTCTTTCTAAGAGCAACATGGACTTGAACTCAGCGGCAGCTAAGAGGTGCTTGTGGCTCAAAGTCACCCAGCCAGCTTTCACGTCTAAGGCAGGGCTAGAACTCTCTGTCTCCTAGTGACTGGCTCAAAGTCACCCAGCCTGTTTTCATGCTTAAGGCAGGACTAGAACCCACTCTCTCCTAGTGATTGGCCCAAAGTCACCCAGCCAGCTTTCATGTCTATGGCGGGACTAGAATTCACTGTCTCCTGGTGAGTGGCTCAAAGTCACCCAGCCTGTTTTCATGCCTAAAGTGGGACTAGAACTCACCAGTCTCTTTCAAACTATCTAACAACTATCACTACTTAGGGTGGTGTGTAATGGAGGGGATGAAAATTGCACTGAGCTGTTGGGTTGGATATAAAGAATAACACCTATTGGGTGAATGGGCTTCCTTAGGCAGGACTGGCAAGCGAAGGACATGTTGAATTTGTCCAATGTTGGGAGCTATGCTTTGGAGCTGTCCAGGGCTATTTAGTGCTGATGCCCAGGCTGGCATCAGCCTCTGAGGAGTGATGGAAAATGGCTTTCCATTTTGGTGCCAGTGAATAGAATAGAATAGAATAGAATAGAATAGAATAGAATAGAATAGAATAGAATAGAATAGAATAGAACAGAACAGAACAGAACAGAACAGAACAGAACAGAACAGAACACAATGAAGAATGGAGTGGAGTACAGAGTAGAATAGAATGAAACGGAATGGAATGGAATGTAATAGAATATAATAGAAGAATGAAGAATGGAGTAGAGAATGGAGGGGGGGTTGTTCCTGTCCTGTGGCCTCATTTTGTCCTTTAAAAAAGGACCTCTTGAACTTTTTTTTAAAAAAATAATTTTTATTAAACGGTTGTTGTTTTTTTAAAACACACACACAAAAAGAAATCTTTACCATTTTCTTCTTTGCAACATTTTCCCATCAGCAATCATTTCTTCCATATCCGTTTTTTCTCCCTGGCTTCAATTTACTGTTCATACACATGATTCTAATGTTGATTTATATACATTAAAAATAACAACGTACTCCATTTCAATCATGCATTCTGTGGCCGGGCCATTTCCCCTCGTTTGTTGCTACGTTTCAACTCCTGTATCTGCCTCATTTAATCTTTCCTTGCCCTTGATACCTCTCCTCTAACCATTCATACCATTTCTCCCATACCATGTAGTTTCCTCCTTATCTTGTATGTCTTTTGTGAGTTTGTCCATCTCTGCGCACTCCAAAACTTTTCTAATCGAATTTTCTTCTTGAACTTTTGCTGCTGTATTGGGGCAAGGGAAGGCTGGTCAAAGGCAACCAGCCTTTCTATCCAAGGCTGATGAGATGTTTGCCTGAAATGAAACAAATTCCGAGCGATTTTTCTTCCATCGTAAGACCACCAAGGTGTTTTCTGGGAAACGAGATAATAACCAGCTTGGACCTCCCTGTTTATTGATCTAAAAATGATTTGAAGTCGCCCTATTGAGATCAAGTCTGACCTGGGACCGGAGAACTGTTTTCCTTGAGGAAGCCAAGCATCTTAGGTGGCTTTTGGGAGGGGCCCCATCAGCTCAGCTCTTTCCAAACCCACCTTCTCAAATTCAGCCCACATGTTGGTTAGAACCCAAGCCATTCATCCGCTAATGAATTTACCCAAAGGGACTTTGGACGCTGCTGTGTTTGTTATGGCTGAAGGACTGCTTTCTCAAAAAAAAAAAAACCCAAGAGGGAAAGAAAGCTTGATCGTCTGGGAGAAGGAAGTTGAGGAGTCCCTATTCTACGAGACCTGGGTTTCTCACAGGAGACCACGTTGGGTTTTGAGTGAAAGAAGAAAAAAAACCAATTGGCAATAATGTAGGTTCTGAGACATCCACACTTGTGCTTGGAGCAGGAGGAAGAGGAAGAGGAGGAAGGAGAGGAGGAGGAGGACGATGACGACTGTGGGCTCCTTGGTGTCTCTGAGCTTGGCAGTTTTCTTGTAGTCATTTCATGACCCAAGTAGGTAACATCATCAGTGCTAGAAGAGAGGGGAGTTTGTGGAGCGGAGTGGGAGGAGAAGGAGGCATTAATTTCATTACAAATCCTGATTAGTTCTATTTCTGACTTTCTTAGGACTAGAAGGACATGTTTTTTAAAAAAGGCCCAGAAAGTTAAAAAATTTCAGCAGTTAACACCGCTTCCGCTGTCTTTGCCAACACAGTGAGCTCCACAACATTTTAAACAAATCCCACAGCTTGGGGAGCTGGCACAGCAGCCTCTTTTAAAGCTGTGTGTGTGTGTGTGTGTGTGTGTGTGTGTGTGTGTGTGTGTGAGAGAGAGAGAGAGAGAGAGAGAGAGAGAGAGAGAGAGAGAGAGAGAGAGAGAGAGAATGAGAAATATTCAGAGAAAATAGGATGGCTTAATAGACCTGGGCCAATCCGCTCTAATCCACTTCAACTCATCAAAACAAACTGGAGAGGCAATTCCACTCCGTTGCCCCAATTCAGCAGGAAAGAAAAGGGGATTTGAGCCCTCGCCGATGACTCCCAATTAGCCTGATCCACACGGAGAGTCCAATTTGATTCGGTGCTCCCGTTGGAATTCCTCAATTCCATTCAGAGAAAAAAAAAAAAAAACCCAGAGAATCTTAAGTTCCACGTTGATGGTTTTCACTCCCGTGTTATGTAGTTTTTTTAAATGAAATGTGGGGGAAAATAGGAGATTTCCTCTGAGCTCGTGCAGAGCTTTTCTTTCAGAGTGGCCAACTCACTGCGGGGAAGCCTCTAGCGTGATCTAGTTTTTTCCTCTCTCTTTCCCCCCCCCTTTCTTTCTTTTTTCTTCTCGTTTGATGCAAACTTACGGGGGAAAAAAGCCGTTTCAGATAAAAGGAAGCCAACAGGGACTACAGTTGCTCTCAACAGGTGACTGCCCTCCAGCTGCAAACACACCTGGATCGGGCTGGAGTTTTTAAATCCTGAAAAGTTTCCTGGGCTGCAATCCAACTCTCAAAAAATGAGATCCTGTCTTAGTATGAGAAAAAAAACAAAAAAACCCCACCAGCAATGGCAAAAAGGGTTGCACGAAAACAACCTGCGGGAAGAGATTTGAGAAAGTTGGAAGGTCAGCTGAGCCGTTCCTTATAGGTTTTAGCCTCCGGCCCCTTAATCACTTCTGTTGCTCTTCTCTGCACCCTTTCTAGAGTCTCAGCATCTATTTTTTATAGCTTCATTGGAAGCTTCATTAGTTTCTGATGTCAGAAGCAGAAGTGGTATTCAGCCGGTTCGGACAGATTCTGACAAACCGGTCGCGGCGACCGCGGGTGGGGCCACCATCCACCCAGACATAATGCCATCCTATTTAGCCATGTTTTGGAAGCTGGGCCCATGCGTGGAAGGCGTGCGCGAGCAAAGTGAGTACACGCGTGCGGGGCGAACCGGTAGCAAGAATATGAGAAATCTACCGCTGATCAGAAGGATAGGTTCTGATAGGACTGTATTTCTTTGCAGTCCTCTGGTCATTAGCACTCTCTCTGAGAGCTCTTGAGGCCACTTGTCGGTTTATTTGTGCCCTCAGGGTCACCTGAATCAGAGTGCAATTGGTTATGGAATCTTTTTTGGGGGAGGGAAACTGGTGTGAGGGCTGCATTGTAAACTGGAGATAGGTTATTCCTTCCTCTCTCTTGAGGGAGGAGTATTCAGTTGTAACACAGATGGATTCTTTTACCCCCTCATTCAAAGCACCGGTCCTCTCTATCCTCCATTTGGACTTATTATATTATTGTTCTTTGTTCCTTCCAAGATCTGTTATTCAGAAAGATAACAGTCTTGAACACGGAAGCATTTAAGGGCTGTTGATGGATGTAGCCTCTAAGGATGAAATCCAGCAGATTCTGGAGAACCGGTAGCGGAAATTTTGAGTAGTTCAGAGAACCGGCAAATACCACCTCTGACTGGCCCCAGAGCGGGGAGGGAATGGAGATTTTGTAGCATCCTTCCCCTGGAGTGGGGTGGGAATAGAGATTTTGCAGTATCCTTCCCCTGCCACGCCCGCCACACCACGCCCACCAAGCCACGCCCACAGAACTGGTAGTAAAAAAAATATTGGATTTCATCACTGCTCTAAGAGTATGTCTCTTCCTGTATTATAAAGCGTGGGGCAGTGAATTTCCAGTGAGACCTCTCTTCTCATTTGATGGCTCAAAATATTTGAGCTTCAGCTTCACCATATGCGGCTAGTTTTATTTTAATTGATTAAACTTCTATCTCATTTTGCTTCCGCCCCCCTCCCGATGGCTCTACCCACACTGGATATCTCCCAATATCAAAGCATCACCAAAATCCCACACACACCAAAACGGTTATGCATTCTAGTGGTGAGTTTCAATTTTTTTTACTACCTGTGGGTGGTTCTGTAGGTGTGGCTTGGTGGGCGTGGCAGGAGAAGGATGCTGTAAAATCTCCATTCCCACCCCACTCCAGGGGAAGGTTACTGTAAAATCCCCATTCCCTTCCCAATCCAGGGGAAGGTTACTGCAAAACTCCCATTTCCTCCCGATCAGCTGGGACTCGCCCACTCGCCACGCCCACAGAACCGATCGTAAAAAAATTTGGATTTCACCACTGGTCTATGGGTCTATGGCCATCTTGTTTCTGAGCACAAGTAACCTTCCTGTAGTTATTAGTTGAGCAACTTCTGGCATTTTTTTCTTTCCTAGGGAGCAAGCCCGAAAAAATAATCCTTCCACTACTTCCCACCAAATGCCGTGTTTATCCTTGGAATTTCTACAATGGGATCCGATCCAAGGTTTTGATGGAAGTTGAAAAGCAGCTCCAATAAGAAGAAAGACTTAAGGCTTCTTCCTGAAGCTTTTTTTCCCTGCCAAACCGTCTCTTCCCCTGCTCAACATACCTTCGCTCAGCAAAGTTTGCTGGAGTTCAAGTCAAGGTCCTGTAAACATAGCCAGAGTCTTAGAGAAACACAGAGAGAGAGAAACCGAGCATTTCTTCCCAAAGAAGCAAAAGTTTATACACTTTTTTTTTTACATATCTGAAAGAGATGGGGGTGGGGGGGAGAAAGGGGCTCCCTCCAGCTACAGAGCTTTCTCCAATCCTGCTGCAGATAAGTGACAGCATTAGGCGGAAAATGCTTAACCATTAACAGATGCACCGCTCAGGAGATCTGGAGAGTTTGGGTTTGCCTTCTGCTTGTTCATCTCCTTGGCTGAAGATGGTATGGAGAACGACTGAATAGAATAGAATAAAATAGAATAGAATAGAATAGAATGGAATGGAATGGAATGGAATGGAATGGAATGGAATAGAATAGAATAGAATAGAATAGAATAGAAGTAGTGTAGAGTAGAGTAGAATAGAATAGAATAGAATAGAATAGAATAGAATAGAATAGAATAGAATGGAATGGAATGGAATGGAATGGAATGGAATGGAATGGAATGGAATAGAATAGAATAGAATAGAATAGAATAGAATAGAATAGAAGTAGTGTAGAGTAGAGTAGAGTAGAGTAGAGTAGAATAGAATAGAATAGAATAGAATAGAATAGAATAGAAGTAGTGTAGAGTAGAGTAGAGTAGAATAGAATAGAATAGAATAGAATAGAATAGAATAGAATAGAATAGAATAGAATAGAATAGAATAGAAGTAGTGTAGAGTAGAGTAGAGTAGAATAGAATAGAATAGAATAGAATAGAATAGAATAGAATAGAATAGAATGAATAGAATAGAATAGAATAGAATTAGAGTAGAGTAGAGTAGAGTAGAGTAGAGTAGAGTAGAGTAGAACAGAACAGAACAGAACAGAACAGAACAGAACAGAACAGAATAGAATAGAATAGAGTTGGAAGGGACCTTGGAGGTCTTCTAGTCCAACCCCCTGCTTAGGCAGGAAGCCCTACACCACTTCAGACAAATGGTTATCCAACATCTTCTTAAAAACTTTCAGTGTTGGAGCATTCACAACTTCTGGAGGCAAGTCGTTCCACTGATTAATTGTTCTGTCAGCAAATTTCTCCTTAGTTCTAGGTTGATTCTCTCCTTGATTAGTTTCCACCCGTTGCTTCTTGTCCTGCCTTCTGGTGCTTTGGAGAATAGCTTGACTCCCTCTTCTTTGGGGCAACCCCTGAGATATTGGAAGACTGCTATCATGTCTCCCCTAGTCCTTCTTTTCATTAAACTAGACATACCCAGTTCCTGCAACCATTCTTCATATGTTTTAGCCTCCAGTCCCCTAATCATCTTTCTTGCTCTACTCTGCATTTTTT
This sequence comes from Pantherophis guttatus, assembly GCF_059756535.1. Classification (NCBI taxonomy): domain Eukaryota; kingdom Metazoa; phylum Chordata; class Lepidosauria; order Squamata; family Colubridae; genus Pantherophis; species Pantherophis guttatus. The sequence continues at coordinate 12,909,609 of NC_142078.1, read as the reverse complement.
CCAAAGTCTCAACATCTTTTTGACATCGTGGAGACCGAAACTGGATGCAGTATTCCAAGTGTGGCCTTACCAGGGCATTATAAAGTGATAGACTAGACTAGACTAGACTAGACTAGACTAGACTAGACTAGACTAGACTAGAATAGAATAGAATAGAATAGAATAGAATAGAATAGAATAGAATAGAATAGAATAGAATAGGAATTTGTCTTGGTGCATATGCTCTCAGTGTACATAAAAGAAAAGATACGTTCATCAAGAATTCTATTCTATTCTATTCTTATAAAGTGGTATTAACACTTCACGTGATCTTGATTCCATCCCTCTGTTTATGCAGCCTAGGACTGTGTTGGCTTTTTTGGCAGCTGCGGCACACGGCTGGCTCATGTTTAAATGGTTGTCCACTAGGACTCCAAGATCCCTCTCACAGTCACCACTATTGAGCAAGGTACCACCTATGCTGTACCTGTGCCTTTTGTTTTTCTTGCTTAAATGTAGAACCTTACTTTTTTTTTTCACCCTTGAATTGGATTCAATGGTGGAAAAAGTTGAGTTACTTTTATTCTTGTCCCAAAGGTGCTTTTTCCGAAAAGCCACTGGGCTTCATTCTTCTTTGTCCTTCCAAGTCATGCAGGGGGGGAAAAAAAAGAGGGAGAGAAAAATCTGCCATGACTTGAGTTGAAGTGAGGAAGCCTTAAAGGATTTAGTTTATAGAACAAGCAACATACGGTTGGAAAATCATCTCCAGCTCCTTTTTTTTTTTTTAATGGACTCCCAACTCTTCCCGAAAATTACACTGCTGAAGTTCAGCTACAATACTGCGGATTCCCAGCATTGATGGAATAAAGGCCCCAACGACATTCTCCCCTGTGTTGCAAATACAAAAGGCTTTAAAAAGTCCACCCTAATTCACCAGACTTCTCACTTGGAGGTGGGAGTGGGGAGGGAGAGAGTTTTAAACCTGGATGCAGAGACGTTTTGCTCATCCTTATTTAGCAAATATATCATAAGTAAATAAATCAGATATGCAGATGATACCACTCTAATGGCAGAAAGTGAAGAGGAACTAAAGAGCCTCTTGATGTGGGCGAAGAAGGAGAGGGCAAAAGTTGACTTGAAACTCAACATTAGGAAAACTAAGATCATGGCATCCGGCCCTCTCAATTCCTGGCAAATTGATGGGGAAGAAATGGAGGTAGTGACAGATTTTATTTTCCTGAGCTCCAAGATCACCTCAGATGGGGACTTCAAGCGTCCCCAAGACACTTGCTCCTGGGGAGGAAAGCTATGGCAAATCTAGACAGCCTACTAAAAAGCAGAGACATCACCCTGCCAACAAAAGAGCGTATAGTCAAGGCGATGGTTTTCCCAGTTGCAATGGATGGCTGAGAAAGTTGGACCATAAGGAAGGCTGAGCGCCAAAGAATGGAGGCCTTTGAACTCTGGTGCTGGAGAAGACTCCTGCGAGTCCCTTGGACTGCAAGGCGATCCAACCGGTCAGTCTTAGAGGAGATCGACCCTGACTGCTCTTTAGAAGGCCAGATCCTGAAGATGAAACTCAAATCCTTTGGCCACCTAATGAGAAGGAAGGACTCCCTGGAGAAGAGCCTCATGCTAGGAACGATGGAGGGCAAAAGAAGAAGGGGACGGCAGAGAACGAGGTGGCTGGATGGAGTCACTGAAGCAGTTGGTGTGAGCTTAAATGGATTCCAGGGGATGGTAGAGGACAGGAAGGCCTGGAGGAACGTTGTCCAACGGGTCGTGATGGGTTGGACATGACTTCACATCTAACAACAACAACAAAGTTAGCAAATGGCTGGGACAGACCACCCTTAATTTCCACTGGAGTTTGCATTCTGCAGAAGAATGGCTAAATCTCTTGAGCTTCTCTGAATCTCTTTTCTAATCCCGTTTTATAGTATCTAACATAGAAATGGGAGGAGAGAGAAAGAAAGAAATAGCCAGGACTTGACCGGGCTGCTTTTATTGCCAAACCAAAGTGACCAATCCGTCAAGTGGGAGGACAATCCTGGAGAGTAGCCCATTGCCACCGACGGATGGAAAACAGGGCTATCGAGAAGCCCGGAAGATGAGGCACCTTGGAAGCTGCTAAATTATTTAAAGAACGATTCAGCCTACGTCGGGATTCCACCGTCCCGTAAATCAAACCCTTCCTTAAATTGCATTAAGCCATGGATTCCGCACGATTTCTCCTCACCGATTGATGGGTCCCCACCGTCTGTCCGTCCCCGTGAGTGTAGCGTATTGATTGCAGTGGGCAGGTGTTGTTTTTTTCCTAGACATGCATTGTTGAGAGCTTCAGCAAAATGCATCCGTTTTAAACGAAGGCCTTTAAAAACAAAACAAACAAATAAAAAACCCACCAAGCCATCATCTCCTAGATCCATCTCAGCCAGGGAGAAAGAAAACTGGGTAGGACAGAATACGGCAGGGTTCCCCTGTCACGCTAAACCATGGTTTGCCAAGAACCAAGGAGGCTGAATAAAGAAGAATTATCTCCGAGGGCAAAACGTGGTTGAAGCAGGGGTGAAATCCAGCAGGTTCTGACAGGTTCTGGAGAACCGGTAGCGGAAATTTTGAGCAGTTTGGAGAACCGGCAAATACCATCTCTGGCTGGCCCCAGAGTGGGGTGGGAATGGAGATTTTGCAATATCCTTCCCCCAGGAGTGGGGAGGGGATGGGGATTTTGCAGTATCCTTCCCCAAGAGTGGGGTGGGAATGGAGATTTTGCAGTATCCTTCCCCTGGAGTCGGGTAGGAATGGAGATTTTGCAATATCCTTCCCCTGCCACGCCCACCAAGCCACACCCGCCAAGCCACACCCACAGAACCGGTAGTAAAAAAAAAAAAATTGGATTTCACCACTGGGTTGAAGTGCAAATCTTGAGTTGCAGATCCCTTTCTCTTAGGCCTTTCCTTCTCCTTCCCCTTTCCTTCTCCATCCTTCCTCTTCCTTATCCCTTCCCTCTCTTCCTCCCTTTCTTTCCTCTTTCTCCTTTCTTCCTCTCCCTTTCCTTTTTTAACGTGGATTAAAGACTTCGATTTAGCTACAGGAGAACGGCTTCACCTGGATCCTGGAACTGGGAGCATCTCCCGGAAGTGAGCAGCACACTCTCATGTCTGCCTGCTAAATAGTTTTCCCCATTCGTCAAAGGCACGCCACTTAGTAACTTGATTTTTGGCACGAGTTCTCTCAATGTGTTAAGCCCATACTTTCATTTTTAAGGCTTGACTCGTCTTTCCAGCTGGGGGTAGCTGGAGGGAGAGTAAAACAATTATAATTGGTGGTATAAACAGTAGGCCAGGCTGTTTTTTTCTATTCAGTAGCTCTGAATTAACTGTTAGATCTCTGTTAACACATTGGGAGGGGCGAGAGCCATTTATGGACTCAGCACTCTGAAGGTGGCCGGTTCTTAGCTTTAAATGAAAGAGGAGGCAGGAGGAGAAATAAAATATGTCAACTAAATTTGGATGAAATCGAGACCTCTACATGCTTGAAGAATCTGAGAGTTTTGAAGGGATTTCAAACCGTAAAAGTTAGATTTGACCAGAAAAGCTGAGTAACAAATGTTTCATTGGGTTTTTTTTAGGAAAACCTTACTGACTTTTATGAATTCTTTCATCCATGGGATATCAAAACTTAAATCTGGGGAGGCAGGGAGAAGGAGGAGGTGGGAGAGAAGAAGGAGAAGGAGAAGGAGGACTTCTGTAAAATATAAAATGTTGCAAATAGTAGTAGTTGGAGGAGGAGAAGAAGAAGAAGAAAAGGAGGAGGAGGAGGAGGAAGGAGAAGAACTGTAAAATATATTGCAAATAGTAGAAGAGGAGAAGGAAGAAGGAGAAGGAAAAGATGATAGAGGAGAAGGAGATGATGATGGAGAAGGAGAAGGAGAAGAGGATGATGAAGATAGAGGAGGAGGAGAAGGAGAAGAAGGTGAAGAAGATGATAGAGAAGGAGGAGAAGAAGAAGATGAAGATAGAGGAGGAAGAGGAGAAGATAGAGAAGAAGAAGATGATGATGATAGAAGGGGAGGAGGAGGAGAAGGAGGAGAAGAAGAACAAAAACAAGAACAACAAGAAGATGATAGAGGAAGAGGAGGAGAAAAAGAAGATGATGATGGAGGAGGAGGAGGAGATGATATAGAGAAGGAGGAGAAAGAGAAGATGATGAAGATAGAAGAGGAGGTGGAGATAGAGAAGGAGATGGTGATGATAGAAGAGGAGGAGAAGGAGAAGAAGAAGGTGAAGAAGATGATAGAGAAGGAGAAGAAGAACAAGAACAAGAAGAACAAGAAGTGGATAGAGGAAGAGGAGAAGGAGAAGGAGGAGGAGGAAAATATGGAGAAGGAGGAGGAGGAGAAGCAATAATCATACTTATAGTGGGTTGCATGGATTGCAACCACGAACATCAGTGATAGCTGCCTTAGGCTGAAATAGTTTTCCTTAAGCTCTACCTTGAAATATTTTTTTTTTCATTTCCCTGATTACTTTGCCCCATCCAAAGGATGATTCCTTCCACAGCAATGCCGACTTGATTCAATTCCCCCAGCATTTCTAATCTCCTTTTCTGGCAGGACATCGCTTGGATGCCGACCATCTCCCAAGGCTGATGCAAAGATTCTTCAAAGATTTCTGAAATCTTTTCTGTTCATCCAAGATTCCTAAGCTCTCCAAACAGACAAAAGGAAGGCCGGTGGGGTTTTCGAACCAGGGAAGCACCTGGTTCGAATTTCAGCTAAGCTCCCTTGAGCTGGCTCGCAGACTGTGGAACTTGGAGTAAAGTTTTCAGACACAGGAGAGCCACGCACGGAAGTCCAGCTTTAGACACAGAGGCCACGATGCACCCTTAGATATTTGACTTTTCCGCGCAATCTGCAACAAATCAGGCCTGATATCAATGTATTAAGAGCATGTTGCCTTTAAAAATGCTCCGTGATATATTTAGGAAACTGTTATGCAGCCAATCGACTTAATAGGTTTAGAATGAAAGGGGCTGTTGGACATCGACCCAGACTCCAGCAAGTCTTGAACTTACAAAGTAACACACTTGTAACTACTGTACAAAGATAATCGGATTTTGATAGCTAAACCTTGGACATTTTTCAAAGGTTCGTCTTTATTAAAATAAACTTTGGGGGCAGGGGATAGAGACCCCTTCGACATCTCTGTTCAGTCTACAATCTTCTACCCACCCACCCAGCTTTCCACTTGCACGAATGGAACTTTGTGTGTGAGCAGAGGTTAACCGAACCCTCGCACTAATGGCGTGGCACGCCTGCCGCTCACCACACACACACTTCATGCCAGACCACTGTTCTACTCCAACCCCCTGCTCAAGCCTCTACCATTCCAGACAAACGGCTGTCCGATCTCTTCTTAAAAACCTCCAGTGATGGAGCGCCCACAACTTCTGGTGGCAAGCAGTTCCACTGGTGAATCGTCCTCACTGTCGGGACGTTTTCTCCTTAATTCCAAGTTGCTTCTCTCCTCGGTTAGTTTCCATCAGTGGTGAAATTCAAATTTTTATTTTACTACCGGCTCTGTGGGCGTGGCTTGGTGGGCGTGGCAGGGGAAGGATAATGCAAAATCCCCATTCCCACCCCACTCTTGGGGAAGGATACTGCAAAGTCCCCATTCCTACCCCACTCCTGGGGGAAGGATATTGCAAAATCTCCATTCCCACCCCACTCCGGGGCCAGCCAGAGGTGGCATTTGCCGGTGCTCCGAACTGCTCAAAATTTCTGCTACCGGTTCTCCAGAACCTGCTGGATTTCGCCTCTGTTTTCCATCCATTGTTTCTTGTCTTGCCTTCTGGTGCTTTGGGGGATAGGTTAACCCCCAAATGCTGGAAGACTGCTATCATGTCATCCATCCCCCCAGTCCTTCTTTTCTCTAGACTAGCCAAACTCAAATCCTGCAACCGTTCTTCCTATGTTTTTGTCTCCAGCCCTTTGATCATCTTAGTGACTCTTTTTTTTCTTTGCACTTTTTCCAAAATCTCGACCTCTTTTCTTGTAACGTGGTGACCAAAACCTGGATGCAGTATTCCAAGATGTGGCCTTACTTAAGGCTTTATCAAGCGGTACTAATACTTCACGTGAGTTTGATTCTATTTTAGGGGGACAGTTGAGCCGAGGGAGAATGGTAGCTATTAATTTATCCGAGTATCCGATGTTAGCCCATAGAACGACTCCAAGGGATTGTAATCTGGATGGTTTGGACAGAAAAAAGCTACCTATGTAAAAAAAAAAATGGTAAGATGGTTAGTTACTAACATCATCCAAACTTAACTAAATGATGGGAAAATTTGCAGAGAAGACTAAGAGACATACAAGGCTGCCCCCTTGTGACGAGGGAAAAATATCTCTATTAACTTGAGCTTCAGCCTTGGTGACCGTGATAGACAACAATATAGAATTTTTCTGTCTTTCCATATTCTTTTTTTTTTTTTTTACTTTTTGATTCACTTTTTTTGATAGATGGACCTGTTCTTCTCACAACTGCAAACGAGCAATCTAACCTTCTTCAGGGGTTTCGCCTTGCCCAAGGCTCAGACCGATGGGATTTGAAGTCCCGAAATATCTACAGAAACAGGTAAATTCCTATCAAATTTTCCTTAAAGGGCGTGCTAAAGTTAACTGTGGTTGAAACTTGAAATTTGCCATGTATGTTCCTCTTGGCTTCTAGGTGCTCGCTAAGAAAGGATTTTTCGAAATGACCATCAGAGCATTAGTATTTCCTATATTATTATTAACACGCTCTGATGATAAGGAGTTCTGCTCCCCCTCCCCACCTCAAAAAGAAATCTGTTCCAAATGCAAAACACAAGCAGAGGAGAGGAGTTTCACTTTCAGTTTTACTTTCACAGCAGCAAGCAGCTTTACTACAGAACGGTTGAGCTAAGCCACGCTCAGCCTCCTTCCTGTCTCCTTCTTGCTCACACAGCAAATACTGTTTGAGTTTCTAAACACCCCTCAATTCTCCCACACACTGACAGGATGCTAGCCAGATAAATACCAATGGATGCTGTGGGCTGGACATTCTACTCTCCTTCCCCGTCTGTTCCAACTGCCAGTTGCATTATATTAACACATTCTGATGCTACGGAGTTACACGTTCTACATTACGTTTCAGGCTGCAAGTGTCAATTGATCAAGCCCGAGCTCATAGTTTCGTAGCAGAGCACGGGCGTCCAGCTAGTAGAATAGAATAACAAAGTTGGAAGGGACTTTGGAGGTCTTCTAGTCTAACCCCCTACTTAGGCAGGAAACCCTACACCACTTCCGACAAATGGTTATCCAACCTCTTCTTAAAAACTTCCGGTGTTGAAAAAGAAATTCTGTGAGTTTTGAGGATGCAGCCAAGAGCTTTCGGAGAGTCGAGTTGTAGGTTCCGAAAACATGATTTCTTCCCCGTGGTTTAATTTCAGGTTGGGGAGGTGGGAGAGACACAAGGATGGGACAGGTGGATTGGTGAACAAAGATGGAACACTTTTTTTGTGTATGTTTATTCGTGTCAGAAGCCTCGCAATTAAAAGAAGGGGAAGCAGAGACATGAAATATTCAGGGTCAACGTGGCAGGATGGTGGGAGTTGTAGTCCAGCATAGCTGGAGGGCAGTAAGGTTTGGGGAGGGGGGAGCCTGAATGGTTATCTGGGTTCAGCTGCTCTGAAGAGCTAGCTACCTTCCGTGGCTGGTGGGATGCTGTGTCGGACATTCATGTAAGATGAGTAATTATTTGGTTTCAAAACAGCCCTTGTGTTTCTCCAAGTCCTGCTGTACTTTTGACCCCCCCAGAAAAGCAAAGCTCTGGATAATAGAGTTAAACCCTCATCTGACTTATGATAATATTTGAGTCAGCTCCCTTAGTCGCGCACCGTGCCTCTTGCCAGATCTGCAACATGGTGAGCACTAAGGAGAAGTGGGGACTTGGAATGGGGCTGAAAGAGCAAGGCATGAGAAATCCAAAACCAGGCTGTAATCTTCCTCTAATCCTCCTCCTCCTCCTTTCCCATTCTCTCCTTCTTTCTCCTTTTCCTTCTCCTCCTCCTCCTTCCTTATTCTTCCTTTCTCCTCCTCCTTCCTCCTTCCCCTTCTTCATTCTCTCCTTCTCTTTCTCCTTCTTTCTCCTCCTCCTTTCTCATTCTTTCTTCCTCCTCCCCCTCCCTCATTCTTTCCTTCTCCTTCTTTCTTCTTTTCCTCCTCCTCCTCCTCCTTCCTCCTTCTTTCTTTCTTTCTCCTCCTCCTTCGTCCTTCTCCTTCATTCTCTCCTTCTCTTTCTCCTTCTCTTTCTCCTCCTTTCTCATTCTTTCCTCCTCCTCCCTCATTCCCCTTCCTCATTCTTTCCTTCTCTTTCTCTTTCACCTTTTCTTTCTCCTCCTCCTTCCTCCTTCTCCTTCTTCATACTCTCCTTCTCTTTCTCCTTCTCTTTCTCCTCCTCCTTTCTCATTCTTTCCTCCTCCTCCTCCCTCATTCTTTCCTTCTCTTTCTCCTTTTCCTTCTCCTCCTCCTCCTTCCTCCTTCTTTCTTTCTCCTCCTCCTTTGACCTTCTTCTTCATTCTCTCCCTTTCTCCTTCTCTTCCTCCTCCTCCTTTCTCATTCTTTCTTCCTCCTCCTCCCTCCTCCTCCTTCATTCTTTCCTTCCTTTTTCCTTTTCCTTCTCCTTCTCCTTCTCCTCCTTCTCCTTCCTCATTCTTTCCTTCTCCTTCTCTTTCTCCTTTTCCTTCTCCTCCTTCTTCTTTCTTCCTCCTCCTCCCCTCCCTCTCCTTCTTCGTTCTTTCCTTCTCCTTCTCCTTCTCCTTCTCCTTCTCCTTCTTCTCTTCCTCTTCCTCTTCCTCTTCCTCCTCCTCCTCTTCCTCCTCTGCACCCACAACTCCATGCCTGCCTCACTTGCTGTTTCCTGCTTCTCTCTTAAAATAAAAACTGGGGCAGGTGCGAAGACCATCCCAGGAGGTTAAAAATCCACAACAATAAAACAATGCTCATTAGCTAAGAGATTTTTTTCCCAGCATCTTTCCTCTGGCAAAAGTCATCGTTGTCCCTGCTTATTTAAAAGAAGAAGGAAAATGCACGCAACTCATGGCCATCATGAGCCAACGGCGGGGCGTTACTAATGCAATTTGTCCTCTTCTCTTGAGAAATGTGGGACTGATTTGCCGAATGAAAGCAACAACACCTTGCAACATCAGGAACTTATCTTTTAGCCCAGCGTTGAGGCAGCCCGCCCAGCCGCTGTACTCCCAAGTCCTTCCTCGGATGTGTGAAGTTATTAAACAGAAGCTTATTGGGGGGTTAACCCCTCGGAAATGCCATCGGAGGGGGAGAGGAACAGGTAGGGGGGAAAAAACAAAGATTAAAGAGCATGGGAAAAAATGCACCTTCCGCAGCCTGGCTGGGATGCAGGAATTTGCCCCCAGACCCTTTTTTTCCCATGTTGGGAGGATTTAATTAATAACTTTCATCTGTCTCTAATCTTCGCATCCCGGCTCCAGATTTATCATTTATGGCCTTGGCAATCTGTGCTGAAATTGGGGGTGCTCACATCTACCCAAATATAGAGGCTCTTCATGCCATCCATGTGGGCTAATCGATATTCTGATACGTTGGGTTTGGGTTTTTTTTTAGAGGGCTTAGCAATCCTTTTAAAAAGGCACGTTGGTTTTAATAAAGGAGAATTATTTGTAGTTTGGGTGTCGAAATGAGGGGCCCTTGGTGCTCTTTGAGCTTGGGTGTTTGGTTGTAGACGTTTCGTGACCCAGCTAGGTAACATCATTGGTGCTAGAAGGGTGTTGGGTTTGGGAGGAGGGGGAGGAGAAGGGGGGGAAGGAGGAGGAGGAGGGGGAGGAAGAGGAAGATTGTGGAGTTGCTAGCACTGATGATGTTACCTAGTTGGGTAATGAAACGACTGCAAGAAAACAAGGAAGCTCAGAGAGCACCAAGGACCCCACAGTCCTCCTCTTCCGTCTCCTCTTCTCCTTCCTCCACTCCCCAAACCCCACTCCTTTTTAGCCTGATGATGTTACCTAGTTGGGTAATGAAAACGTCTGCAAGAAATCCCACCCAGCTCAGGATCCCATTGATTTTATTAGCTGTTTTGTGGGGGGGGAACGTTCTGTCTCCTGGCGTCTTTTTGTAGCACCGATTTTCAAGGACTTGTTTTTAAAACCGAGGTTTTGCTTGGTCTCATCGATTTATACGGAATCGGTCGCAAGGCAGAGTCTCGCAAAAAGCCTCCCTGGTGTCAACTCGTCTCTCTCTTTTTTTTTTAAACCGGACGTCTTTCTGTACGGCATTTTCAGAAACATGCTTTACTTTTTTTTTTTCAAAGGCATATTTCCCCGCTAAATAGTCGTTTTGGAGTATTTCGCCATCGTTTCCCAGACAGAACAAGAAACAGATAGACAGAACTGACACAAAGACATGGGAATTATTCCAAATTTCAGCTTTCAGTGGGCTCCTTCAAAATTCCTGGGTTTTGGCATGGTTTTTCAGAACTGGTTTGCCATTGCTTTCCTCCTAGGGCTGAGTGAAAATGACTGGCCTGGAGTCCGCCAGCTGGCTTTTGTTCCTACGGCAGGATTAGAACTCACCGTCTCCTGGTGATTGGCCCGAACTTACCTATCTGGCTTTCATGCCTGAGGTGGGCCTAGAACTCATCGTCTCCGGGTGATTGACCCAAAGTCATCCAGCCAGTTTTCACCCCTAAGGCTGGACTAGAACTCACCATCTCCTAGGAATTGGCCCAAAGTCACCCAGATGGCTTTCATGCTTAAGGCAGGACTAGAACTCCCAATCTCCTAGTTTCTAGCCTGATGCCTTAACCACTACCCCAAACTGGCTCTCTGTTTCGTCACATAGTGTGCTAGAAAATGCATTTATTCCACAGGACATTTTGCACACGGATTCACAAGGCCAGTTTTGCAAACCCTGAAGAGGAAGAATACTCTTCCAGATTGTCCCAGTTCATAAACCTGGTTTCTTTTTTATAGATTATATTCCCCATCCCAAGGCTAAAATGCACAACTGCCCGCAAGGTGCTCCTTGGCCAATGAGTAAGTTGGGGATTTTTATTGGAAGAGTCTCTTCGTTGCCTGCAATATTTTAGATGGCGGGCAGGGGGGAAACTTTTATTTTCCTGCCAAAACCCAACGTTATGGCATCGTAAACGTGGAGTGGAGGAATGAGGCCAAACCGAAACAAAGAACCAATAACCTCGGTTCTTGTATTGATCATTTAAGGTTAAGATCTGGGGGGGGCAATGGGGGGGCACTCCCGTGATTTAGATCAAGAGGACATGGAATTTATGGTCCCATTTGAACCTCTCCAGCTCCCCGTAGCCTGCTGAATGCCAAAGGCTGTAAAATTTAAGGAGGTGAGAAAGAAACTTCCCAGAAAGAAAGAAAAAATAAATAAACGTTCCTTGAAAATGGATAAGACCTCTTTCCTATTATAAGAACTCACCTCAGCAATCTTGCAAGTGGCTGGGAAAGGGATTTGAAATGCAAAAACGGAGATTGTGTAGGGTGTCGGAGGTGTGTTTGTGTGCGAAGAACCAGTTTCTGCATTTATGGAGAGCAGATCTCCTCGATTGTGGCGGGGTTCGATTTGTACATAACCCAGAACCACCCAAAGAACTGTCCGCGAGGAATGGCACCAGAAATGGTGGAGGTTCCCTCAGGATCTACCTTAAACGACAGCCAGGACCCAATGGAAACAAATTTGGGGAAGCATCTTATCACACAACAGGACATGCTGGCTCAGTGGCTAAGACGCTGAGCTTGTCGATTGAAAGGTCGGCAGTTCAGTGGTTCAAATCCCTAGTGCCGCCTAATGGGGTGAGCTCCCGTTACTTGTCCCAGCTTCTGCCAACCTAGCAGTTCGAAAGCACCTAAAAAATGCAAATAGAAAAATAGGGACCACTTTTTGTGGGAAGGTAACGGCGTTCCTTGCGCCTTTGACGTTGAATGTAAAGATCGTGCACCACAGCTGCAATCGCCAGAGCCTCTTTTTTTCCTTTGAAAAGCATTTTTTTACAACCTATAATAGGTTGTAAAAAAAATGCTTTAAAAAAGTAAAAAAAAAAAAAAAAGTTGGCCGTGCCCACACAGTCACATCACCCCACCACCACTACCAAGCCACGCCCACAGAACCGGTAGTAACAAATTTTAGATTTCCCCACTGGATTCACCGCTTGAACAAAGTTGCTTCTTCAGCTGATGGATGACTCGAAGAACATTCTGGAACCTTTCTCGCATGCTGAACAAATTACGGATCACTTAAAAGGGCGTTTCCCGGGCTTTGGGTCAGCTGTTTAGAAGCGAAAAGACAGTTCCTTTTTGGAGTTTTCTTCAACAAGATTTGTTGAGATGAAAGGACCGGAGAGTAAAATAGACACAGCCAGAGGTGGTATTCAGCCGGTTCAGACCGGTTCGGGCGAATCGGTAGGAGAAAGCATGGGTGGGCCTGCCCTGGCTCTATATTGTCCTATTTAGGCACGATTTTGAGGCTGGGTGCATGCGTGAAGGTGCACACAAGAGCAAAGCACATGCACGGGAAGCCGGACGCATGTACGGAAGTAAATTAGGTAGGTAATTTATATGAATCCCACTTCTGGACATGGCCAATAGATTCGTAGAATGTCAGTACACTTAGGAGGGGTCTGACTTTTCTAGACCGCCTTATCTAGGTTTCCTGGGAAAATACATGGGCAAATCCCATTGGTGGGGGGAAAATCCCCTTAGGGTTAAGGTTAGGTGCCCATGAATTCGGAGAGTAAAATAGACACAGCCAATAGATTCGTAGGGCATCGGTACGCTTAGGAGAGCCCTGACTTGTCGAGATCGCTTTATCTACGTTTCCTGGGAAAATACACGGGAAAATCCCATGGTTATTTTTTGTGGTTCTGTTTTGAGCCACCATTTGAGGGTGCCTCTGAACTTGAATACGTGGCTCTGATAGAGGAGAAGGAGAGGAAAAAAAACGTTGGTTGTGCCCGGTTCTGTTCTTGTAGAGGTCGTAAGGTGAGCTACCTTGTCAACAGCTTCAAGCCATCAATCACGTGGATGGCCGTATTACATTTCTGAACATGGGGGAGTGACATCCCATCAGGCACAAATCACCACTGTTCTAAGTGACTCATGATAACCAGCTCCTCTTATAAGCTTAGCTTGCAGTCTCTCTTTGTGGTGGGAGGTGGGGAAGAATGCTCTGTCCCATTTTCCTGCAGCTTCAAGCTTTAACAGTTTAACAGAGTTGGAAGGGACTTTATAGGTCATCTAGTCCAACCCCCACCCCTCCACTCAAGCAGGAGACCCTACCCCATTTCTGACAAATGGCAGTCCAATCTTTTCTTGAAAGTCTCAAGTGATGAAGCTCCCACAACTTCCCAAGGCAACTTCTCTTCCATGGGTTGATTGTTCTCACTGACAGAAAGTTCTGGTTGCTGGGTGGGCGTGGCCAGTGTGGGCGTGGTTTAGTCGGCCTCCTGCACCATGGCGGCGGGGCGTTTTTGCCCTCCCCGGGCTCCGGAGGCTTTTTTCGAGCCTCCAGGAGGGTAAAAATGGCCTCCCCAGGCTCCGGAGGCCCTCTGGAGGCCAGAAATGGGCCTGTTTCTGGCCTTCCCGAACTTCGGGTAGGCCCATTTTTCACCTTCTCTGAGCCTCCGTGCGCGCCCTGCACTTACCTGCATCCAAAACAGGCTGCATGGGGATTCCTGGGAGGGGTGGAGTGGGCGAGGCCAGCCAGGAGTGGGATTCGGGGGTTTGCACAGAATCTTAGCTAGGGGTTCTCCCGAACCCTTGCGAATTCCCAGCAGCCCACCCCTGCTCTTATCACAACGCAACCTAGACAATTGCACAATGGATCCAGGGTCATCCCTGTTTCTGCTCTCAGACACGGCCTGATCAAAGTCCTTTGACGTTCTTCCTCTTTAGGAGCTGGTTGCCCTCCATGATTTGTTCCATGCCTTCTCCATCTCCAAGCTGGGACAAAAACGATGGTTGATTTATTTATTTATTTATTTAATCCCAACGCAGGAAGAGAATCAGAAAAACGATTTGATTCCTTTGACAGATCAGCAGAGGGACGATGTTTTGCTCAGAACTGGAAATCTTCCTGGGATTACCTCGAATGCCATAGCTGCTCTCCAGTCACTTAACAATCGCTCAAAGCAATGATATAAAATATCACTTCTTTTTTTAAAAAAAAACCTAGTTGAAATAATAGACTGCCTGTTGTCCCCTGATTCCTGAAGGACGGAGGCTCTTTAACTCCCTGAAACGGGATGCTTTCCCTTCCCTTAAACCTCGAGAGAGAGAGAGAGAAAGAGAGAGAAAATGTTGACAAAACAGGCAATTTTCTGTAATTTCTGTGCAAACTTCTGTCATCGCCGAGAGGGGGGCTCAGTCACTGGCCCGTTTTCAGATAACACCGCCAGGTAACCTTTGACATTTCGGTTCTCCCTCCAGCTTCGGAGCATCCTGTAAGTGTAACAGTTGTGTCTTTCAGCCCTCCGAATGCCAGCTAACAATTTTGGCTTGGGCTCACTGAAGGCAGCCTTTGTCCTTCCTTTCGAGAAGGGATCAGGAACGCAGTTAATAGCTCGGGAGTGGGTTAATCAGCAAGTGCTATTAGCCCGCCAATATTAGGCAGGATGACAGAGTTATCAATAACTCGGCCCCCAGGTGAAGTACAAGAGCTGATAAGGTGAACTCCGGCTTGATCCCGGCTTGGCTTAAGCGCTCATTTAAAAAGAAAAAGAATAGCAGAGCTATGGGTTGTTGTTTTTTTCCCCCTCTCCCTCTTTCTCCACCACATGCCAAACCACGGGCAGCCAAGAAGTTTGTGTATATGTGTGTGTTTGTGTGTGTGTGTGCAGAAGGAAGGTTTATTATGTCCCTCCTTGTGCTTTTCCGAATGTACAGTGAGTCTGTGGTTTAAAAGAAATAGAATAGAATAGAATAGAATAGAATAGAATAGAATAGAATAGAATAGAATAGAATAGAACAGAACAGAACAGAACAGAACAGAACAGAACAGAACAGAACAGAACAGAACAGAATCTTAATTGGCCAAGTGTGATTGGACACACAAGGAATTTGTCTTGGTGCATATGCTCTCAGTGTACATAAATCACTTCTTAAAAACTTCCAGTGTTGGAGCATTCACAGCTTCTGGAGGCAAGTTGTTCCACTGGCTAATTGTTCTCACTGTCAGGAAATTTCTCCTTATTTTTCAGTTGCTTCTCTCCTTGATTAGTTTCCACCCGTTGCTTCTTGTCCTGCCCTCAGGTGCTTTGGAAAATAACTTGACTCCCTCTCCTTTGGGGCAGCCCCTGAGATATTGGAACACTGCTATCATGTCCCCCCTACTCCTTCTTTTCGTTAAACTAGCCATGCCCAGTTCCTGCAACCGTTCTTCATATGTTTTAGTCTCCAGTCCCCTAATCATCCTGGTTGCTCTTCTCTGCACTCTTTCTAGAGTCTCAACATCTTTTTAAAATCGTGGTGACCAAAACTGGATGCGGTATTTTTTTAAAAAAAATAATAATTCTTTCATAAGCTTTCACTTTTGATGCTGTCTCTGCTTCATTAGCTACATATAAAAATCCACCACAACCAAAAATGTTGCAGCGAGATATGCTTTACTGGTTGAGTAACAGGATTCCCCCCCCCTCGCTTAAAAACAGGCCCTGATAACCAGCTTCCTAATCCCATTTTTTTGAATTTGGGCAATTTCTTTATACAGCCCGGAGGGAAGTTGCATTCAAACCCAGTGCTGTGTTTTAAGGCTGCTTTGCTTTGGACATAATATTTGGATCAATGGGAGAGATTATGGGAGAGAAATTACGAACTAACGATGTCAGCTGCTTATAAAGAAAATCTTTATAAAATGTTCTACCGATGGCATTTGCCACCTGCGAGATTGGCCAGGATGTTCTTGAATAGGTCTCCGAATTGTTGGAGGTAGTATGGACACAAACAAGGGACATTCTACCACATGTGGTGGACCTGTCCTAAGATTAGGAAATTTGGGGGCAAGATTAAAAAATGGCTGGATGAAATAACAGGGCAGAAGATAGAAAGAAAGCTCTAAGGAGCTTTCTAAGGAGAAAGTTTATCCTGGGTATTCTGGAAGGGAAAATGCAGAAAAGTATACAATATATCATATTACACATACTAACGGCAAGTAGAATTGTGATAGCACAAAATTGGAAACAACCAGACACCCCTCCAGATCAAATCATAATAAAAAAAATATATGAACGTGCAGAGATGGACAGATTATCTATGGAAATGAAGGAGAGGGAGGACACCGAGTACTATTTAATATGGAATAAATGGTATTCCTGGCTGGAGAGTCAACAAAAACTTTAAGGGATGTTTTTGTTATGAGATCGAATTGTATATATAGAAATCAAGATAATTTAGATAAAGATGTAAGTTTAAGATATTTAGAAGTAGAATTTGTGTAAAGAAGCTAAATAGGTTAGAGATACCGATGCAGAAAAGTTGTTATTAGTATTGAAATTTTGATGTTTATTTTTGGTTGTTTATATCTTTTGTTTTGTGTGTGTGTGTTTTTTTTTTCTTCTTGCTTTTTTTTTGTGTATTATGTTTCTTTTTCTCCTGTGTATTTTAATCTTTGGAAATTTAATAAATATTATTTTAATACAAGACTGCTTTGCTTTTTATCAGTTGGTGGATTGGAGTTCAGTTACTAATGCTAGACTCGGGGTAACTAAAGTCCAGAGAATACTTTCTCAAGCCATTACTCAAAACTGCTTAGGCTAATATTTCCTAATAGCCGAATAGTTTAAGGAGCTCAGGATTTGTCTCTGATGTCTTATAAGCCACATACCGAGAGAGACTGGACAAAGAATAGCTCTTTCTAAACTGGGTCTTTTTGAAACAATGTGCAATCTCTTTGTGCGTGGTTTTTTAATTATTATTTCTTTTTAGAAGGGCAGACTTGGTAAGACCACACTTGGAATATTGCATCCAGTTTTGGTCACCACAATATAAAAAAAAAAAAGATGTGGAGACTCTAGAAAGAGTTCAGAGAAGAGCAACGAAGATGATTAGGGGACTGGAGGCTAAAACATATGCAGAACGGTTGCAGGAACTGGGCATGGCTAGTTTAACGAAAAGAAGGAGTAGGGGGGACATGATAGCAGTCTTCCAATATCTCAGGAGCTGCCACAAAGAAGAGGGAGCCAAGCTATTCTCCAAAGCACCTGAAGGCAGGACAAGAAGCAACGGGTGGAAACTAAGCAAGGAGAGAAGCAACAGTTAAAACAATTAATCAGTGGAAGAAGAAGTTGTGAGTACCCCCAACACTGGAAGTTTTCAAGAACATATTAGACAACAATTTGTCTGGAATGGCATGGGGTCTCCAGCTGAGCAAGGGGTTGGACTAGAAGACCTCCAAGCCAGGGGTGAAATCCAGCACGCTCTGACAGGTTCTGGAGAACCGGCAGTGGAAATTTTGAGCAGTTCGGAAAACCGGCAGCGGAAATAAAATAAAAAATCAGCCGTTGCAACATAGAAAAAACACACATTGGCTTAATATCCTTTACGGGCTGACCTCTCAAAATAAAAATGCTTTGGAAGCGCTGCTTCTTCTTCTGTGTTTCTTTTTTTTTTCCTACCTAAACATCCTGTGTTTGCCCTTTTGTCCACCATCTCTAAAACTTCCCTGAATCCATTGTGCAAAATGCACGTCCTCCGAGCACGACCCCCCCCACATTGTTCCATCTTCAAATTACCCTCTTTTTTTATTGAAATCAATAAAAGAGAGAGAGAAAGAGAGAGAAGGAGGAGGAGGAAGACGAGTGCAGGAGAGAGACATAGTACCAAAACGAAAACTGGCTCTTTTGCTATAAATGCATTATTGGGGAAACGACCAATGAGAGGGACTTTTAAATGTCCAGCCATTGATTTTGGGGCAAGAGGAAAAGATGGAATATAATAATCAAACGAAAATATGTCACCTCCATGCTTGGGCCAAAAGATTGCATCGGACAGAAAAAAAAAAGTCAATCTGGGGAAAATGATTTTTCCCAGATTTTTGTGGCATCAGATGTAAAGAAAGGGGAAAACGGCTGCGCGTATGTTTTTGAACAAAAGTCTTCCGTCGTTGTTTCAGCTAGCAGAACACAAAATAGAAATTGTGATCTATTTTTCTTCTTCTGCCCCACAAGAGAGAGGAGGACAAAAGCTGGGGGGGAGTGGCTGAGAGAGGATTTGGGGAGTTAAACATAATAATAAAGGAGGAGGAAAGAAAACTACGGGTGGCTGAATTCTTAGGCTATCATTATCTAAATGACTTTCTTTGATGCCCTGGAATTGAGAAATGCAGGAGGACGACTGGAAAATACCTGAGCATTGCTGTTGAGCTCACATCCCTTGCCTTTGGAGCAGGGATGGGTTCTACCAGTTCGCAACGGGAGCACATGTGTGCGCCTCTGCACATGCACAGAAGCTTCTGCACATGTGCAGATCATCCATTATGACATCCGGGCGGGTGGGCGGAGCCTCCCACTGCTTTTACTACCGGTTCGCAAGAACCGGATAGAACCGGGAGCAATCCACCCCTGCTTTGGACATACGATGAACATGCTTGTGTTTTTTTTTTCCTAAATAGTTTTTATTGAATATTTTACATTTTTAAAACCAAAAACACAATAGAAAAATACAAAAAAAAAAGAAAAAAGAAAAAGAGAAAGAGAAAAAAGAAAGAAAAAGGAAGATAACACATACGCCAAACGGTAAAATACAGAACATAAATAACAACATTATATAATATTTTACAACTTTCTGCATCAACAGTTATCAATATGCTGTTGTGGGTATAGACCAGGGGTCTGCAACCTTCAACACTCAAAGAGCCATTTGGACCCGTTTCCCACAGAAAAGAAAACACCGGGAGTCACAAAATCCTTCCCGTCCCTGACTATTTCTTAAGCGGCCACAAAACTAGCATATGTAGTTGAATTAAACGTTCTGTTTTCTTCTGAAACTTTTCTTTTCTTGGATTTATCCATGGTTGGCCTACCAGGGTTGAAAAGCTCAGTAAGTCGTGTGCAGGCAGATGTCGCACATTGGCAGTTGTGACACATATTTTGAGTGACAGGGACCCACAGCAGACTGAATGTGTGACTTTCTGTAAGCAAGCCAAGTTTCGGCCCAAAGGTGCCTTTTCAAGAGGCAACTGGACTTCCTTGGTTTTTCCTCAAAAACGTTTCGCTTCTCATCCAAGAAGCTTCTTCAGGTAGAACTGAAGAAGCTCCTCAGATGAGAAGTGAAATGTCTTCAAGGAAAAACAGAGACAGTCCAGTTGCCTCCTGAAAAAGCACCCTTGGGACAGCCATGACCTGCCACAGAGTCAAGGCAAGCTTTACCATCTTTGATCCATTACTTCCCCACCATGCATTGCTCATATCCCCCTTTATGTCTACCTGAGAAGCACCTGCTTCCGATTTTAATCCCCCCAGGTGGGAGCATACCCAAAGCAGAGATGCTCGGTGTCCTATACGCTCTATTCCCAAACTCCTTGTCACCGAGATCACTAATTTCCAGTTCAGTGTATGATTTTTCATCACTGAACCTATATTGGCCAAATTAGATTTACTGTCTTGGTTTCTTACAAAATTACACGGAAAGCGCTGTTTTCATTCCTCTCCAGGATAGTAAAAAGCAATAAAATTCTTGCAGATTTCGACAGCGGGCAATTCAATAAAAAGCTATGTATATTTTATAAGGAACAATAAAAAAAAATGTCTATCGCTGGATCATAAAGAGGTGGCGGAAAAGCAGAATTTTGTTTTGTTTTCTGGTTTGGAAAGGCAATAGTATTTTTTTTTTTTTTACCTACCAGGATCAACCAAGATCTCTATACCAGCTGAAGGTCATTTATGGAACCAGAAAATGTGCAAATCTACCAAGCTGATTGAAATTTGTTTCTGTTTTTCTGTCTCCAGCGCCTCACGGGTTTGCAAATGCTTTTTGTAAGCAAAGGTTTGAACAGAAATCCATATGCATGTTTCTTTGCCTTTTTTTCCCACTAATACTGTGATGGCGAACCCATGGCACGTGTGACAGAGGTGACACACAGACCCCTCTCTGTGGGCATGCGCACCATCACCGCACCTCAGCCAGCTGAACATCAGTTTTCCAAGACTCACATGCACGCCAGCCAGCTGGTCGGCAGTTTTCTGAGGCACACATGCATGCCAGCCAGCTGGTCATTGGGTTTCCGAGGCACACATGAGCGCCAGCCAGCTGGTTGGCAGTTTTCCAAGGCGCACATGCACGCCAGCCAGCTGGTCATCGGGTTTCCGAGGCACACATGCACGCCAACCAGCTGGTTTGGCAGTTTTCCAAGGTGCACATGCACGCCAGCCATCTGGTCATCAGGTTTCTGAGGTGCACATGCGCACCAGCCAGCTGGTCATCGGGTTTCCAAGGCACACATGCACACCAGCCAGCTGGTTGGCAGTTTTCCAAGGTGCACATGCACGCCAGACAGCTGGTCATCGGGTTTCCGAGGTACACATACGCACCAGCCAGCTGGTTGGCAGTTTTCCAAGGTGCACATGCATGCCAGCCAGCTGGTTGGCAGTCTTCCAAGGCGCACAGGCACACCAGCCAGCCGGTCATCGGGTTTCCAAGGCACACATGCACACCAGCCAGCTGGTCATCGGGTTTCTGAGGTGCACATGCGTGCTGGCCATCTGGTCAGCAGTTTTCCGAGGCACACATGCACGCCAGCCAGCTGGTCATCAGGTTTCCGAGGTGTACATGCATGCCAGCCAGCTGGTTGGCAGTTTTCCAAGGTGCACATGCACGCCAGACAGCTGGTCATCGGGTTTCCGAGGTACACATATGCGCCAGCCAGCTGGTTGGCAGTCTTCCAAGGCGCACATGCACACCAGCCAGCCGGTCATCGGTTTTCCGAGGTGCACACGCGCGCTGGCCATCTAGTCAGCAGTTTTCCGAGGTGCACATGCACGCCAGCCAGCTGGTCATCAGGTTTACGAGGCACACATGTGTGCCGGCCAGCTGGTCGGCAGTTTTCCGAGGCGCACATGCATACCGGCCAACTGGTCATCGGGTTTCCGAGGTGCACATGCGCGCCAGCCAACTGGTTGGCAGTTTTCCAAGGCACACATGCACGCCAGCCAGCTGGTCATCGGGTTTCCGAGGTGCACATGCACGCCAGCCAGCTGATCGGCAGTTTTCCGAGGCACACATGTATGCTGGCCAGCTGGTCATCGGATTTACGAGGTTACACATGCGTGCCAGCCATCTGGTCGGCGGGTTTCTGGCACTCTACTTTGGACACTCTATGCCAAAAAGGTTCGCCATCACTACCTTAATCAGTCCATTTATAATAACTTCTTCTCTCTTTCTCTTTGGCACATTTTTCTCCTAGAATGTGTCCATTCAGACAAAAATTACTTTTATTGCAAAACCTGGAAGTTAGATCAAGACCTCCGACGTTCCATTAAGAAAGCTAAGCTCTTGCAACATTTGCTTCAGTTAATCCTTCTTTCCTTTGCAAAGAAGGTGGAGAATTTTGGCATCTGGATATGCATGCATTTTTTAAAAATCCTTTTCCAATCAACAGTACATTACGAGAGCTTTCCTTGATATATTTTTTTTATCCTTTTTCTGTCTCTCTCTCTCTCGATTTAAGGGTGAGCTGGCTGGCTTTTTCATGTGATAAGAATAGATTGTCCATCTGCTTTTTGTTCTGCGGTGTTTTGCTAAGGTCTGTTCTCATTTCCAGGGTCAGGAGATTCCCTTATGAACTCTGCTACTTATCTGAGAAATCTCTTTTTAATTTTTTTTCCTGGATGTCCTTAGAAAACTGTTCAGTCGTGCCACCTTGGCTGCTTGAATATAGCACGGTGTTTTTATTTTTGCCCTTAGATCTTTTTTTCCCAGCTAGCCAAATACGTGGGATTGGATTGCGGTTCAGCATCTTATAGGAACTTAGAAAATGAAGTGTAAGATGATGTGCTGTGTTTTAAAGCCAGGCCCCAAAGAAAAATCCCAACAGCTCAGGACAGGTGTAGCAGCCAGAGTGGCCATAATAAAGAAGTTTATTATAAAGGAATGCAGTGGCTCAGTGGCTAAGACACTGAGCTTGTCGATCAAAAGGTCGGCAGTTCGAATCCCTACTGCCACGTAACGGGGTGAGCTCCCGTGACTTGTCCCAGCTTCTGCCAATTTAGCAGTTCGAAAGCACATTTAAAAAATGCAAGTAGAAAAATAGGGACCACCTTTGGTGGGAAGGGAACAGCGTTCCGTGAGCCTTTGGCATTGAATCATGCCAGCCACATGACCACGGAGACGTCTTCGGACAGCGCTGGCTCTTCAGCTTTGAAACAGAGATGAGCACCGCTCCCTAGAGTCGGGAATGACTAGCACATACATGCGAGGGGAACCTTTACCTTTTACCTATTATAAAGAAGCTGCCACAAGGGAAACAACCACAAATTCATGTTTTTGCTGACCTAGAGAATTCTTTCCGTGAATTTTTCATTTGGCTTCCTAAGCAGAACATTCCTGCAAGAATGATTGAGGGTGAATAAGAAGGACAAGGATCCCACAAAATCTCCCTTTTGAAGTCTTCTTCCTCCTGCATCCAGTTTTAATCGCCACGACGTAAAAAAAACAACATGTTGAGTGCAGAAAAGAGCAAAAGAGATGATTAAGGGACTGGAGGCTAAAACATATAAAGAACGGTTGCAGGAATTGGGTACGTCTAGTTTAATTAAAAGAAGGATTCGGGGTGACATGATTGCATCTTCCAATATTTGAGGGGCTGCCCCAAAGAAGAGGGAGTCAAGCTATTCTCCAAAGCACCTGAGGGCAGGACAAGAAGCAACGGGTGGAAACTAATCAAGGAGAGAAGCAACTTAGAACTAAGGAGAAACTTCCTGACAGTGAGAATAATTAACCAGCTTGCCTCCAGATGTTTCGGATGCTCCAACACTGGAAGTTTTTAAGAAGCGATTGGAGATTAGAAGTTTTTAAGAAGCGATTGGAGATTGGAAGTTTTTAAGAAGCAACGGATGGAAACTAATCAAGGAGGGAACCAACCTAGAACTAAGGAGAAATTCCCTGACGATGAGAACAATTAACCAGTGGAACAACTTGCCACCAGAAGTTGTGAGTGCTCCATCACTGGAGGCTTTCAAGAAGAGATTGGACAGCCATTTATCTGAGATGGTATAGTGTTTCCTGCTCAAGAAGGAGGTTGGACTCGAAGACCTCCAAGCCTCTTTTCCAACTGTGTTATCCTGTTATACCCCAAGAGAATGTGAAACATCCCTATATTGTCGTTTCCCATTGGGAATTCAAATGCGGGAGACACCCTGTCCACCCTCTCTCTCTCCACTCCAAAGCATTTGGCTGCTTCTGTTTGCTCGGTTTGATTTTACCGCCGCCAACAGCTTGAGAACCGGAGGTCATTCATCTCAACATCTGGATCTCATGGACTTCTATCTCCCTTTGAGGTCCGCATTCTTGACCTGGTTTGTTCCTGGGGGAACCGGCTGTTTACCAGTCTCCCTCTCCAAGCCCTGGGACAGAAGTGCCTCAAGACAAGACGTCTCCTTCCGCCCGCCTCATCCTCTGGGTTTGAAGCTTTCTTGTCGTCCAGGTTCAAGAAGTTGTGCCATCCCCTCCCTGTCCTGGATGGGAGCGGGACTCTGCATCTGTTTCTTATTCCGAGATCTTGCCCTCTCTCTCTTCTTCGAGGGCTCTCCTTTGATATCTTCTTTTAAAGTTTGTTCCTTTTGTCAGTGGGTGGCTGTTACGAGGTGTTAACATGCAACGAGCAGATTCTGGATCTCTAGTGGCCAAAGGAGAGAGTCCACCAAGCCTTTTGTTTCCAGTTGTTTATCTTAATGATGTGGGCTCATCCTTGGGCATATTTCTCCTCCCTTCCTTCCTTCCTTCCTTCCTTCCTTCCTTCCTTCCTTCCTCTCTCTCTCTCCTTCCTTCCTTCTACTCTCTTCTTTTCCTTCTTCCACCTCTCCTTCCTTCCCTTCCTTTCTTCCTTCCTCTCTCTCTCCTTCCCTCCTTCCTTCCTCCCTCCCTTCTTTCTTTCCCTTCCTTCCTTCCTTCTTTCTTTCCTTCCTTCTTCTCTTGAGGTGGATATAAACCTATTCAATAATATACTGTATTTCCAACAAGACTATGAAAAAACTTGTAAGAACCTTCCTTCCTCCCTCCCTTCTCCCCTCCTTCCCTCCCTCCCTCCCTCTCTCTCCCTCTCTCTCTCTCTCCTTCCTTCCTTCCTTCTTCTCTAGAGGTTATAAACCTATTCAGTAATATACTGTATGAAAAAAACTAAGAACCTTCCTTCCTTCCTTCCTTCCTTCCTTCCTTCCTTCCTTCCTTCCTTCCTTCCTTCTTTCCTTCCTTCCTTCTTCTCTAGAGGTTATAAACCTATTCAATAATATACTGTATGAAAAAAACTAAGAATCTTCCTTCCTTCCTTCCTTCCTTCCTTCCTTCCTTCCTTCCTTCCTTCCTTCCTTCCTTTTTTCTATTTCCCCTTTCTAATCACCCATCTTGCTCATCACTCTGACCACCGTTTCTCCTAGGTCTTCCCTCTTCTCTGAGGAGGATGCTTTCTGAGATCCTTCTGATGTCTGAATTACGGCTTTGCTCCCTTGGCTTAGCGAGGTTGCCCTTCCTTTACAAAGAGAGCTGATGTAAACAAGGACAGTATCGTGAAACCTGGTTAGTCTTTAGTGCCTCTGATAGCATCACATCAAGGGACAATGGAGGACTGTTTGATCAAGGCCTCTGGGAGCAAGGCAGGCAGGCTTTCTGGCAACCATCCACCGTGCCCTAAGCTTTGAATAAACAGAACAGGTGACCTATGGAAGAGGTGTAACCACAGGTAGGTGCTACAAAACCTTATCAGAGGCTCAGCGTCAGCAAAAGTCACTTCAACATGTTCCTCTTTCCCATCACACACTAAAAAAACACTGCAGCAATGCATAAAAGGTAACGGTAAAGGTTCCCCTCACACATATGTGCTACTCGTTCCCAACTCTAGGGGGCGGTGCTCATCTCCGTTTCAAAGCCGAAGAGCCAGCGCTGTCCGAAGACGTCTCCGTGGTCATGTGGCCGGCATGACTCAACGCCAAAAGCGCACGGAACGCTCTGACCTTCCCACCAAAGGGGGGTCCCTATTTTTCTACTTGCAATTTTTACGTGCTTTCGAACTGCTAGGTTGGAAGAAGCTGGGACAAGTCACGGGAGCTCACCCCATTACGCGGCACTAGGGATTCGAACCGCTGAACGATCGACAAGCTCAGCATCTTAGCCACTGAGCCACCGCGTCCCTACTGGGCCATTAAGTGTTGCTTGGTTTCTTTTCTCCCGTTCCTTCCTTCTCATCCTCTTCACTTTTTTTTTTTCCTCCCTCTCTCTTCTCGTGTCTTGCAAAGGAAATGTTGAAACGGCTGGACAGGATAATAAGCCTGAGTTAAGGAGGAGATTTTGGCATGGCGGGAGGCTGGAGAGCCACACAAAAGAGCTGCCGACATCGGGAGTATCATACTTCAAAACCGTTTCCTTCCGTGCGAAAAAACAAGAGTGTTGCTCTTTTCTGGCCTTGGTTTTCCCTCCATCTCTTTTCTTCCCCTTCGTTTTTTTTTTTTAATCAATGTTTTTGCACTTCCCTTTATTAGAAACCACAAAAGCCACAAAAGTTTGCCCATCCCGTCTGTCATTCGGTAGCGGTGGTGAGCCCCCGAAGGAGATTTTTTAAACCAGCCGTTGTAACTCAAAGCAATCTGGGACTCAGTCTGATTCTAGGCACGAAGTTGGAGCAGAACGTGACCCGTTCTCTGAAAATCACCACGGCCTTTTATGAGGAGCGTCAAATTCCTCCAGTCGGGTAAAGGAGAATAGCTCAGGGTTGAAACGAGGTGCTCTCTGAGCTTGGCTGTTTTCTTGCAGACGTTTCCTGACCCAGCTATGTAACATCATCAGTGCTACAAAGAAGTGGAGTTTGATGGGGGAAGGAGGAGGAGAGGGAGGAGGAGGTGGCAGAGGAATGAGGAGTCCCTGGTGCTCTCTGAGCTTGGCTGTTTTCTTGCAAACGTTTCCTGACCCAACTAGGTAACATCATCAGTGCAACCTAGCTCATGCCTACCTACATCTAGCACTGATGATATTACCTAGTTGGGTCAGGAAACATCTGCAAGAAAACAACTAAGCTCAGAGAGCAACAAGGATCTCCAGAATATTTGTATATGTGTGTGTGTGAGAGAGAGAGAGAGTTATGGATGGATGCAGAGGTGGCATTCAGCCGGTTCGGACCGATTCGCCCGAACCGGTAGCGGAAATCGTGGGCCCGCCCACCAGCCCCGGCTCTATGCCATCCTATTTAGGCACATTTTTGAGGCTGGGTGCCTGCTTGGAAGGCGCGCGTGCAAGCAAAGCACATGCGCGGAAGGCTGGGTGCATATGCGGAAGGCAGGCGCGCATGCGAACCAGTAGTAACATAATCTGAAACCCACCGCTGACTGGCTGGCTGGATGGATTAGTTTATTCCAGCTTGATATGTATCCTTTAATTTCTTAGGAGATAGAAATAAATTATTCTGTTTCTCCCTATTTTTAGGCCCAGTATTAACGGCGGAGAGGCCTTTTGACATCCTGGCTTCCCCGAGTTGGTCCACATTTTACCTATGCTTTTCCATTTCATTCAGCCATATATTTATTATACCTTTCAACTTCTACAGGGAAATCCTACCCTGTTTCCCCCAAAATAAGACATCCCCTGATAATAAGCCCAATCGGGCTTTTGAGCGCATGGCAATAAGGCCAGGCGCTTATTTCAGGGCTCAAAAAAATATAAGACAGGGTCTTATTTTCGGGGAAACACGGTAGGTCTGTACAGGCAGTTGCAGCCAGAACTCAAGGCAAGAGAGACAGAGTCCGATTTCATTTTTATTTCAATCCCCTACCCTCCTTGTACAGAAAGGAAAGAAAACCAGATAATTTCATATTTATTTTCTTTCTTTCTTTCTTTCTTTCTTTCTTTCTTTCTTTCTTTCTTTCTTTCTTTCTTTCTTTCTTTCTTTCTTTCCTCCTCCTCCTCCTCCTCCTCCTCCTCCTCCTCCTCCTCCTCCTTCTTCTTCTTCTTTTCTTGGAACAAATTTGCAACCCGTTGTATACTAGGTAAAGGTAAAGGTTCCCCTTGCACATATGTGCTAGTCGTTCCCGACTTTAGGGGGTGGTGCTCATCTCCGTTTCAATCCCTACCCTCCTTGTATAGAAAGGAAAGAAAGCCAGATAACGTCATATTCTTTCTTTCTTTCTTTCTTTCTTTCTTTCTTTCTTTCTTTCTTCCTTCCTTCCTTCCTTCCTCCCTCCCTCCCTCCCTCCCTCCCTGCCTCCCTCCCTCCCTCCCTCCCTCCCTCCCTCCCTTCTTTCTTTCTTTCTTTCTTTCTTTCTTTCTTTCTTCCTTTCTTTTTAAAAAAAATAGTAATAAAAATGTATTATACGGACAGGCAGCTGATTAGGCCCCCTTTCTCCCTCTCCCGTCCGGTTTATCTAAAAATCTTCCCCTTTTGCAAATATAAAATATCTCACCCAGCCCTGAGAGGATGATTGAGGGGGGGTGGGAGCCCTGAATCCTGCTTCTGTGCAGGAAGGGAGGCAGGTGGCTTATCTCTCTCTGTACGGTGAAGAATGGAGTTAATTTGAAGAGAAAAGGCGCACAGGAGGAGTGGGCAGGAGCCGATAGGGCGGCTGCACCCCGGAGCCCTCCCCGGCCACCTGCAAAAGTCGCCTCTGCCGGGGAGCGTGGCACTTGGAAACAAGCCCTGATTGTTAATTCATACCCCTATCAGCTCTCACAATCTTTCGCTTGATTTGTTTAAAGGCAGAGCTCACAAAGTATTGTCTGTTTGTGGGGGGGGGGGATGAGAGTGCGGGGAGGGGGACACACAGAAATAGTTTGCTCCATCCAGGGTTGGATTCGTGGAAGGGAGACCTGCTTTCAAATCTCGGGGTGTGTTTTTTTTTTCCTGCAGCTGGTCCTTCTGGAGAGCAATCATTCCCAACTCGTTGTCCCAGTTGGCGAGAAGAGATGTCATCCAGAAGATAGAACCGGAGGGGGCCAGAAGGAACCTCGGAGGCAGGGGTGAAATTCAGCAGGGTTCTGACAGGTTCTGGCGAACCGGTAGCGGAAATTTTGAGTAGTTCGGAGAACCGGTAGCGGAAATTTTGAGTAGTTCGGAGAGCTGATAGTGGAAATTTTGAGTAGTTTGGGGAACCGGCAAATACCACCTCTGGCTGGCACCAGAGTGGGATGGGAATGGGGATTTTGCAGTATCCTTCCCCCTGGAGTGGAGTGGGAATGAAGATTTTGCAATATCCTTCCCCCAGGAGTCGGGGGGGATGGGGATTTTGCAATATTCTTCCATGGATTAATTGTTCCCAATTTCTGCTTCGTTGTAGGTTTGGACCTCTCTTTAAGAATCTTGCTTCTTGTCCTGCCCTCAGATGCTTCCGAGTGTAGGAAGTTAACACCCACCCTTCTCCTCAGGGGTGGGCTTCAAAAATTTTAGCAAGGGGTTCTCTCCCTGGTTGCTGGGTGGGCTGGCCTAGTTAATCTTCTGCACCACAGTTTGCCCTCCCCAGGCTCCGGAGGCTTTTCCCAAGCCTCCAGGAGGGCGAAAACAGCCTCCCCAGGCTCCAGAGGCCCTCCAGAAGTTCGCATCCCACTGGCTCGAGGTTGACTCAGCCTTCCATCCTTCCAAGATTGCTAAAATGAGAACCTTCTACCATGAAATAGTATAGGAACTCCTGCTAGATCCGGGGGTGGGGTTGGACTAGCGGACCTCCAAGGGACCTTCTTCCCACTCTGATTACCTTCTCAGTTACTGGCGTCGTACCTGCGTTTTCCTGACTGTTTCTTGAAACGCTCCATCCCCGAAGGAGGAGGCTGGTTTTGGTTTGATTTTTCAACTGTTTCTCCAGCCAACGAGCCCTCAACAAGTTACAAAGCCGGGGGAAGTTTGCACGCGGTGATAGATGAGCCTTTGATTAAAAACAACCCGTTGGGATCTTTATGAATAGTTTTCATCTCGAAGGTCAGGCAAGCGAAGTTATTCTTTTCCCCCTCCACTCCTTTGCAGCCAGGGGTTTCTTTCTTTCTTTCTTTCTTTCTTTCTTTCTTTCTTTCTTTCTTTCTTTCTTTCTTCTTCTTCTTCTTCTTCTTCTTCTTCTCCTCCTTCTCCTTCTCCTTCTTCTTCTTCTTCTTCTTCTTTTCTCAGAACAAATTTGCAACCCGTTGTATATTAGGTAAAGGTAAAGGTTCCCCTTGCACATATGTGCTGGTCATTCCCGACTCTAGGGGGCGGTGCTCATCTCCCTTTCAAAGCTGAAGAGCCAGCGCTGTCCAAAGACATCTCCGTGGTCATGTGGCCGGCATGACTCAACGCCAAAGGCACACGGAACACTGTTACCTTCCCACCAAAGGTGGTCCCTATTTTTCCACTTGCATTTTTTACGTGCTTTCGAACTGCTAGGTTGGCAGAAGCTGGGACAAGTCACGGGAGCTCACCCCGTTACGCGGCACTAGGGATTCGAACCGCCGAACTGCCGACCTTTCGATCGACAAGCTCAGCGTCTTAGCCACTGAGCCACCGCTTCCCTTGTATATTAGGCCCTCTCTATAACGCCCGAGAAAATCAGAG
The DNA here is from genome assembly GCF_059756535.1 of Pantherophis guttatus. Taxonomy (NCBI): domain Eukaryota; kingdom Metazoa; phylum Chordata; class Lepidosauria; order Squamata; family Colubridae; genus Pantherophis; species Pantherophis guttatus. Next base: position 12,879,851 of record NC_142078.1, on the reverse strand, counting down.
CTGGCCATCAGCAACAGACAAGGGTGAAATTCCCCGGCTGCTGGTTTGGCTCTTCCATCTTCTCCGAGTCAATATTCCACCCGTCTTGCCAACTCCTTGTCAGCTACTGACAAGGAGATTTCCAGGCCGCGGTGTGACAAGTTAATTAAAAAAGCCAACAAAAGAAAGAAAGGAAAGGAAAGGAAAGAGAGAGAGAGAGAGAAAGAGAGAGAGAGAGAAGCACAGATCAGAGGAGACTAAACTTACAAGGTGGCTTAGTCATTGGCAGAGTAGAAAGAGGCGCTGTGCCCAGGGTGAAGACTTTTTAAGAATCGGGAATTTTATAACTTCGTCTCTTTTATTTTCAGTGAAAAGGTTGACAGTTTAGGAATAAGAGTGGGTTGCATTGATGGTTTGTGTGTGGGGGGGGTTGCCACTCATACTTAAAGACTTTGGTCCGTTTTTCTGCTAGGGGCGAGGTGAAGGGAAAAATATATATTTCTCAACCGGGCAGAACTAGATTTAATCGGAGTCCCTCCCGCTGACTTCCCAGCAGTTTTAAAGCCGTCCTGACAAAAAGTCCAAAATAAACACTAAGAAGTGAGTTTTGAAATAATTCTGGACCCCCATTAAACTGAAGATGGAAATCAACAACGCAGTAATAATCCATTGCTCTTATTATATATCTCTATCATCTGTCTTTCTATAGCTAGCTCTCTATTTCTCTCTCTATGCCTCTCTATCTATCTCTCTATCACTATCTCCACATCTATTATCTCTCTATCATCTCTCTCTCTCTCTCTACCATCTCTCTTTATCTCTCTGTCTCTCTATCTCTCTGCCTATCTCTCTATCTATCTATGATCTCTCTATCTCTCTATTTATCTTTCTGCCTCTTTATTTATTTATTTATAGATATAGATAGATAGATAGATCATCTATCTCCATATCTATTATGTCTCTCTCATCTCATTTCTATTTATCTATCTCTCTGCCTCTTTATCTATCTATCTATCTATCTATCTATCTATCTATCTATCTATCTATCTATCTATCTATCATCTATATCTCCATAGCTATTATCTCTCTTTCATCTCTCTTTCATTTCTATTTATCTATCTCTCTGCCTCTCTACCACTCTACTATATATCTCTCTCTATCTCCATATTTATTCTCTATCATCTCTCTTTCTCTCGTCTGTCTGTCTGTCTGTCTATCTATCTATATCTCTATCTCCATATCTATTCTCTCTCTCATCTCTCTCTCATTTCTATTTATGTCTCTCTGCCTCTTTATCTCTCACACACACACACACACACAGACACACACACACACAATCTATCTCTATCTCCATATCTATTCTCTCTCTCATCTCTCTCTCATTTCTATTCATCTATCTCTCTGCCTCTCTACCACTCTACCTATCTCTCTCTCTCTACCTCCATATCTATCTATTATCTATCATCTCTCTCTCTCATCTCTCTCTCTCTCTCATCTCTCTCTCTCTCTCATCTGTCTGTCTATCTATCTATCTATCTATCTATCTATCTATCTATCTATCTATCTATCCACCGTATTTATATCTATCTACATTACTTAATTTGCACAAAATAAAACAGTATAACTCCAGGGGAGTTGCATCTCGACAGCATCCCGTTCGTGGTAACCAAATTCTCCGGTATTGTATTCTTGCCTTTCCCTGATGATCCCACAGGGTAATGGGGAAAATCAAAAACCGCCAGTCACCAGAGTGACACAGTGGAGATTAATGTCAACTTTTATCTGTCACTTTGACGAGCTCTCCCGTGCAGGCATGAAATTTTAAAGGTGCCGTGTCAAAACAAAATGAAAAAGCAGTCAGGTTCCCAATCTAGCATTCTCAGAGGGATGGGAGGGAAGGAGAGGGATACGGAGGAATCAATTTAACGATCAAGAGCTGGGATAGTTGACTTTCTCCTGCTGCCTCCTTCCATCGCTGACTTCTGGTTTTCTTTTTCTTTTTTCTTTCCTCCCAAGGCACAGTTTGGAAATCCTCGCAAGTTTCAATTTTTTGATGCTAAATCTAAAAGCCCTTGCCCTAAACATCCCTCAAGATCACGGCAGAATAAGCAAATAAGAGCCTTGGTAGTACAGTGGTCTAAGGCACCCCGTTATTAAGCTGGTTATTAAAACCAGCTGCCTGCAATTACTGCAGGTTAAATCTCGCCAAGGCTCAAGGTTGACTCAGCCTTCCATCCTTTCTAAGGTAGGTAAAATGAGGACCCAGTTGTGGGGGCAATAAGCTGACTGTATAAATATACAAAAGAATGAAGGCTATTGCTTAACGCATTGTAAGCCGCCCTGAGTCTCCGGAGAAGGGCGGCATATAAATCAAATTTAAAAAAAAATTGATATTTCCTCAAGCTACGATTATTACTGTCCCTTTATCTGATTTCCTAACTCTGTCTTCCCTTTGCTGAAGAGCCTCCAGATGAGTTGGAATTCCTAGACAGTAGTTTTGTTCCTTTTTCGTTGGCATGCAAAACACCTAACAGAATGACAGAGTTGGGAGGGACCTTGGAGGTCTTCTAGTCCAACCCTGTGCTCGAGCAGGAGACCCTATCCCATTTCAGACAAATGGCTGTCCAATCTCGTCTTAAAAACTTCCAATAATGAAGCAGCACCAACAACATCTGGAGGCAAGTTGTTCCTCCAGATTGTTTAATTGTTCTATCTAATCTAATCTAATCTAATCTAATCTAATCTAATCTAATCTAATCTAACCCAACCCAATTGAATCTAGATTACCATAATTAATAACTGATAATTAGTAATTAATTACCATAATCTAGAGCAGTGATGGCTAACCTTTTCCGGACCGAGTGCCCAAAGCGAGCGCATGCATCTGAACCCCCAAAATGCAATGCACACACAGCCCCCATGCATGTGCCCCACCCCTGCGCATGTACACTCAGCCCCTGCATGCCCCACGCCCCCCACGCATGTGCACACATGCCCTCCCATGCATGCGTGCATACACACACATGCCACACACCCCTGTGCATGCACACACGGGCCCCCTGCGTGTATCATGCCCCCCGGCATGGGTGGCAGAGACCCGATGACCAGGTGGCTGGTGGAAGGTGCACTCGCATGCACAGCGGAGCTGAACTGTGGGGACGGCTCAGAGAAGGCGCTGTGTGCCATCTGTGGCACGCGTGCCATAAGTTCGCCATCACGGATCTAGAGGCTATCAGGCTAGTAAAGAACCTCTAGTTCTATTCTGATTTCCCACAATGCCCCAGCATAGCATTGCCCTGAGGCATTGTGGGACAGAACCCTTATCGTCGAAAGCAACCTCCAGCTATAGGTGATTCCCAAGAAGGCAACTATTATCCCACCTTCTTGGAGGAGCCCACCTTTTGAGAAATGGCTGCACCCCTTAAATAGAGAGCAGGGAAGAAGAGAGGGCAACGTTTTTAAAAAAAAACAGAAAATGCTTGGCTGTATCTTCGGACGGCAAATTGCTGCAGGGCATTAAATATTAAAGAAACAAAAGGCGCTCTCTGTTTTTTTGTAATTAAAACTCCTATTTCATATTTCACAGGTCACGACGGAGAGGTTGCAGGGTCATTTACGAAGTTTCTGGAGATACCCTTGTTTGGAGATAAAGTCTATGGAAGAAGGAAGGAAGGAAGGAAGGAAGGAAGGAAGGAAGGAAGGAAGGAAGGAAGGAAGAGGGAGGAAGGAAGGATTGGGAGGGAGGATGGATGGATGGGAGGGAGGGAGGAAGGAAAGGAAGGAAGGAAGGACGGAAGGGAGGGAGGGAGGCTTGGGAGGGAGGGTGGATGGATGGATGGGAGGGAGGGAGGGAGGAAGGAAAAGAAGGAAGGACAGAAGGAAGGAAGGAAGGAAGGATTGGGAGGGAGGAAGGAAGGAAGGAAGGAAGGAAGGAAGGAAGGAAGGAAAAAAGGGAGGGAGGGAGGAAGGAAGGATTGGGAGAGAGGGAGGATGGATGGATGGGAGGGAGGAAGGAAGGAAGGAAGGCAGGAGATGAGAGAAGGCAGGGTGATATGGAAAATATTCTGAGAAAGAAGGAAGGAAGGAAGGAAGGAAGGAAGGAAGGAAGGAAGGAAGGAAGGAAGGAAGGAAGGGTTTTGTTTGTGGTCGTCGTTGTTTTGACACACTCTTCACTTCTTCTCTCTTCTCTGCTTTAAATTGCAAGTTCCTTATTGCGGTATGTATATAAATGTGGGCAAGAGCTCAGGGGAAAAAAAAATTCCCTTGCGAAAGACCAATTGTAAGCTGTTTTTTTCAAGACCATTGTTACTTTGGATGGTCGCTAAATGAAATTATAAGTCAGGGACTACCTGTAGGACTTGCTACCTCCAAAGAACTTATTCCATCGTCAAATCGCACTAGCAATTGACACTCCGAAATCTTCTTTTTGAGCCTTCCCATAGCAACTTTGGTTGGCTGCTTTTCTAATTCACTGCTTATCACCCAATCCCCAATTTCTTAAAATTGCAAACTTTGCATCTTCGTGCGAACGGCCCTTAATGCCGTGGTAGATACTGATATTTTTTTTTATTTTTTTTATTTTTTTCTATTTTTTTTAATTTGATTTATATGCCGCCCTTCTCCGGAGACTCAGGGCGACTTACAATGCGTTAAGCAATAGCCTTCATACTTTTGTATATTTATACAAAGTCAGCTTATTGCCCCCACAATCTGGGTCCTCATTTTACCCACCTTAGAAAGGATGGAAGGCTGAGTCAACCTTGAGCCTTGGCGAGATTCGAACCAGCAGAAATTGCAGGCAGCTGGTCTTAATAACCAGTTTAATAACAGGGTGCCTTAAACCCCTGTACTACCAAGGCTCTTGATATGATATTCAACAAGCCTGAGATTTTGCAGGACATTAACAATAGGAGCACACAATTACAATGTTCCTTGCTTTATCTAATTATTATTTATTTGTTAAATAAGATCCCTGCTTCTAATGCACTGAAGGCTGGAGAAGAGGGCTAAAATTCCGAGAATATTGCTGCATTAAAATGTTGGAAGATGAGCTTTGAGCTGCCTGGGGTTTTAGCGCCATCTACAGTCGGTTGCTAACAAGGACAGTTTCTTTCTTCTTTCTCTCTCTTCCTTTTCCAGAAAACGTCCACGTAGTTTTTCTTCAGCATGACCTGCATGGATGCTATTAAGGACTTCTTACCTGGCTCAGAAAACAGCCCAAAATGTTTCTTAATTCTGCCTTGGTGCATTCCAGGGAAGGAAGGAAGGAAGGAAGGAAGGAAGGAAGGAAGGAAGGAAGGAAGGAAGGAAAGAAGGAAGGAAAGAAAAAAGAATTGGGAGGGAGGATGGATGGATCGGAGGGAGCGATGAAGGAAAGGAAGGAAGGAAAGAAAGAAGGGAGGGAGGGAGGGTGGAAGGAAGGAAGGAAGGGGAAGGAAGGAAGGGAAAATGGAGGGAGGAAGTAAGGATTGAGAGGGAGGGAGGGAGGATGTATGGATGGGAGGGAGGGAGGAAAGGAAGGAAGAAAAGGGAGGAAGGAAGGGAGGGAGGAAAGAAGAAAGAATTGGGAGGGAGGATGGATGGATGGATGGATGGAAGGGAGGGAGGGACGGAGGAAGGAAAGAAAGGAAGGAAGGAGAAGGGAGGAAGGGAGGAAAAAGAAGGAAGGGAGGAAGAAATGGGAGGGAGGAAGGAAGGAAGGAAAGAAGGAAGAGGAAGGAAGGGGAAGGAAGGAAAGAAAAAAGAAGGAGGGAGAAAGGAAGGAAGGAAGGAAGGAAAGAAGGAAGGAGAAGGAAGGAAGGGGAAGGAAGGAAAGAAAAAAGAAGGAGGGAGAAAGGAAGGAAGGAAGGAAGGAAAGAAGGAAGGAGAAGGAAGGAAGGGGAAGGAAGGAAAGAAAAAAGAAGGAGGGAGAAAGGAAGGAAGGAAGGAGGGAAGGAAGGAAAGAAAAACCCTTTGCATGCTGGGTCATGACTGAACCAGGCCAGGACCCCCCCCCAACAACTTGCCTGGCGATGGGAAATGCTATAGCTACCACCATGGCCTTCTTCTTCTTCTCAGGGAGAGACAGGCCACCACCACGAGACTCGGCTTCACAGCATGTGAGCCCAGGAGCAAATCCCCCAAAACCCGTCCAAGATGTCAGAGGGGACAATTCGCAAGCTGAGAATGAGATCAAAGCCTTTACTTTGAACTCTCCAAAACAACCACAAGAGCTGGGAGGGGGAGGGCAGGGGAGAGAAAAGCGCCGGTGGCATTTTTGGAAGCCTCTCCCCGTGCCAGGATCACCAAGTGCCTCTTTGATCGTCTAAATCCAAACTGGATTTCGAACCCGGCACAGAAGACTGGCAGGTTCTAGGCAAGAGCCCCACCCGCATCTCTTCTTCTTCCTCCCGAAGAAGCCGGGAAGTCTTCATGTAAGACAGGGGGGATTCCCAAAACGGAGGCTTCCCTGATTAGACTGTTAAAATCAGGCCAACCCCAAGGTGGCAGCAGAGACACGGAAAGGGATGTGTCTCCAATGCATCGGATGACTAGCTGGATTTTTCCTTCCACCCTAGGCTAAATATTTTACCAACGGAAGAGAATATTTGCAGCTCTGGACGAGGTCCTCGGTGCTCTCTCGAGCCTGGCTGTTTTCTTGCAGACGTTTTATTACCCCGCTAGATAACATCATCAGGGTTAAAAAGGAGTGGGGTTGGAGGAGGAGGAGAAGGAGGAGGAGGACTGTGGGATTCTTGATGCTCTTGAACTTAGTTATTTCCTTGCAACATCTCATTACCCAACTAGATAACATCATCAGTGCTAGGAGAGAGTGGGGTTTGTGCAGCGGGGAAGGAGAAAAGGGGGAGGGGAGGTGCAGGAGGAGAAGGGGGGAGGAGCAGGGGCAGGAGGGGGGGCAACTGTGAGATCCTTGATGCTCTACACCCTCCATTGTTTCCTTGCAGACATCTCATTTCCCAACTAGGTAACATCATCAGTGTTAGAAGAGAGTGGGGTTTGTGCAGTGAGGAAGGAGAAAAGGGGAGGGGAGGAGCAGGAGGAGAAAGGGGGGAGGAGCAGGGGCAGGAGGGGGGGGCAACTATGAGATCCTTGATGCTCTACACCCTCCGTTGTTTCCTTGCAGACATCTCATTTCCCAACTAGGTAACATCATCAGTGCTAGGAGAGAGTGGGGTTTGTGCAGTGAGGAAGGAGAAAAGGGGGAGGGGAGGAGCAGGAAAAAGGGGGAAAGAGCAGGAGCAGGATGGGGAGCAACTGTGGGATCCTTGGCGTTCTACAACCCCGGTTGTTTCCTTGCAGACATCTCATTTCCCAACTAGGTAACATCATCAGTTTTGAAAGAGAGTGGGGTTTGTGCAGTGAGGAAGGAGAAAAGGGGAGGGGAGGAGCAGGAGGAGAAAGGGGGGAGGAGCAGGGGCAGGAGGGGGGGCAACTGTGAGATCCTTGATGCTCTACACCCTCCATTGTTTCCTTGCAGACATCTCATTTCCCAACTAGGTAACATCATCAGTGTTAGAAGAGAGTGGGGTTTGTGCAGTGAGGAAGGAGAAAAGGGGAGGGGAGGAGCAGGAGGAGAAAGGGGGGAGGAGCAGGGGCAGGAGGGGGGGGCAACTATGAGATCCTTGATGCTCTACACCCTCCGTTGTTTCCTTGCAGACATCTCATTTCCCAACTAGGTAACATCATCAGTGCTAGGAGAGAGTGGGGTTTGTGCAGTGAGGAAGGAGAAAAGGGGGAGGGGAGGAGCAGGAAAAAGGGGGAAAGAGCAGGAGCAGGATGGGGAGCAACTGTGGGATCCTTGGCGTTCTACAACCCCGGTTGTTTCCTTGCAGACATCTCATTTCCCAACTAGGTAACATCATCAGTTTTGAAAGAGAGTGGGGTTTGTGCAGTGAGGAAGGAGAAAAGGGGAGGGGAGGAGCAGGAGGAGAAAGGGGGGAGGAGCAGGGGCAGGAGGGGGGGCAACTGTGAGATCCTTGATGCTCTACACCCTCCATTGTTTCCTTGCAGACATCTCATTTCCCAACTAGGTAACATCATCAGTGTTAGAAGAGAGTGGGGTTTGTGCAGTGAGGAAGGAGAAAAGGGGAGGGGAGGAGCAGGAGGAGAAAGGGGGGAGGAGCAGGGGCAGGAGGGGGGGGCAACTATGAGATCCTTGATGCTCTACACCCTCCGTTGTTTCCTTGCAGACATCTCATTTCCCAACTAGGTAACATCATCAGTGCTAGGAGAGAGTGGGGTTTGTGCAGTGAGGAAGGAGAAAAGGGGGAGGGGAGGAGCAGGAAAAAGGGGGAAAGAGCAGGAGCAGGATGGGGAGCAACTGTGGGATCCTTGGCGTTCTACAACCCCGGTTGTTTCCTTGCAGACATCTCATTTCCCAACTAGGTAACATCATCAGTTTTGAAAGAGAGTGGGGTTTGTGCAGTGAGGAAGGAGAAAAGGGGAGGGGAGGAGCAGGAGGAGAAAGGGGGGAGGAGCAGGAGGAGAAAGGGGGGAGGAGCAGGAGGAGAAAGGGGGGAGGAGCAGGGGCAGGAGGGGGGGCAACTATGAGATCCTTGATGCTCTACACCCTCCGTTGTTTCCTTGCAGACATCTCATTTCCCAACTAGGTAACATCATCAGTGCTAGGAGAGAGTGGGGTTTGTGCAGTGAGGAAGGAGAAAAGGGGAGGGGAGGAGCAGGAGGAGAAAGGGGGGAGGAGCAGGGGCAGGAGGGGGGGCAACTGTGAGATCCCTGATGCTCTAAACCCTCCGTTGTTTCCTTGCAGACATCTCATTTCCCAACTAGGTAACATCATCAGTGCTAGAAGAGAGTGGGGTTTGTGCAGTGAGGAAGGAGAAAAGGGGAGGGGAGGAGCAGGAGGAGAAAGGGGGGAGGAGCAGGGGCAGGAGGGGGGGCAACTGTGGGATCCTTGATGCTCTATACCCTCCGTTGTTTCCTTGTAGACATCTCATTACCCAACTAGGTAACATCATCAGTGCTAGGAGAGAGTGGGGTTTGTGCAGTGAGGAAGGAGAAAAGGGGGAGGGGAGGAGCAGGAGGAGAAAGGGGGGAGGAGCAGGGGCAGGAGGGGGGGCAACTGTGGGATCCTTGATGCTCTAAACCCTCCGTTGTTTCCTTGCAGACATCTCATTTCCCAACTAGGTAACATCATCAGTGGTAGAAGAGAGTGGGGTTTGTGCAGCGAGGAAGGAGAAAAGGGGGAGGGGAGGAGCAGGAGGAGAAAGGGGGGAGGAACAAGGGCAGGAGGGGGGGCAACTGTGAGATCCTTGATGCTCTATAAACCCTCGGTTGTTTCCTTGCGGACATCTCATTACCCAACTAGGTAACATCATCAGTGCTAGAAGAGAGTGGGGTTTGTGCAGTGAGGAAGGAGAAAAGGGGAGGGGAGGAGCAGGAGGAGAAAGGGGGGAGGAGCAGGGGCAGGAGGGGGGGCAACTGTGAGATCCTTGATGCTCTACACCCTCCGTTGTTTCCTTGCAGACATCTCATTTCCCAACTAGGTAACATCATCAGTGTTAGAAGAGAGTGGGGTTTGTGCAGTGAGGAAGGAGAAAAGGGGAGGGGAGGAGCAGGAGGAGAAAGGGGCGAGGAGCAGGGGCAGTGGGGGGGGCAACTGTGAGATCCTTGATGCTCTATAAACCCTCGGTTGTTTCCTTGCGGACATCTCATTACCCAACTAGGTAACATCATCAGTGCTAGAAGAGAGTGGGGTTTGTGCAGTGAGGAAGGAGAAAAGGGGAGGGGAGGAGCAGGAGGAGAAAGGGGGGAGGAGCAGGGGCAGGAGGGGGGGCAACTGTGAGATCCTTGATGCTCTACACCCTCCGTTGTTTCCTTGCAGACATCTCATTTCCCAACTAGGTAACATCATCAGTGTTAGAAGAGAGTGGGGTTTGTGCAGTGAGGAAGGAGAAAAGGGGAGGGGAGGAGCAGGAGGAGAAAGGGGCGAGGAGCAGGGGCAGGAGGGGGGGCAACTGTGAGATCCTTGATGCTCTATAAACCCTCGGTTGTTTCCTTGCGGACATCTCATTACCCAACTAGGTAACATCATCAGTGCTAGAAGAGAGTGGGGTTTGTGCAGTGAGGAAGGAGAAAAGGGGAGGGGAGGAGCAGGAGGAGAAAGGGGCGAGGAGCAGGGGCAGGAGGGGGGGCAACTGTGAGATCCCTGATGCTCTAAACCCTCGGTTGTTTCCTTGCAGACATCTCATTTCCCAACTAGGTAACATCATCAGTGCTAGAAGAGAGTGGGGTTTGTGCAGTGAGGAAGGAGAAAAGGGGGAGGGGAGGAGCAGGAGGAGAAAGGGGGGAGGAGCAGGGGCAGGAGGGGGGGCAACTGTGAGATCCTTGATGCTCTACACCCTCCGTTGTTTCCTTGCAACATCTCATTTCCCAACTAGGTAACATCATCAGTGTTAGAAGAGAGTGGGGTTTGTGCAGTGAGGAAGGAGAAAAGGGGGAGGGGAGGAGCAGGAGGAGAAAGGGGGGAGGAGCAGGGGCAGGAGGGGGGGGCAACTGTGAGATCCTTGATGCTCTACACCCTCCGTTGTTTCCTTGCAACATCTCATTTCCCAACTAGGTAACATCATCAGTGCTAGAAGAGAGTGGGGTTTGTGCAGTGAGGAAGGAGAAAAGGGGAGGGGAGGAGCAGGAGGAGAAAGGGGGGAGGAGCAGGGGCAGGAGGAGGGGCAACTGTGAGATCCCTGATGCTCTAAACCCTCCGTTGTTTCCTTGCAGACATCTCATTTCCCAACTAGGTAACATCATCAGTGTTAGAAGAGAGTGGGGTTTGTGCAGCGAGGAAGGAGAAAAGGGGAGGGGAGGAGCAGGAAAAAGGGGGAAAGAGCAGGAGCAGGATGGGGAGCAACTGTGAGATCCTTGGCGTTCTACAACCCCGGTTGTTTCCTTGCAGACATCTCATTACCCAACTAGCTAACGTCATCCAAGCTGGAAGGGAGTGGGGTTATGATTTATTAATCGTAATAATATTACTAATCATATGTGAACGGCCAACCCATTCGCATTATTGTACTTAATATATATAACAAAAGAGCCGTTGTTTGCACGAGTTATCCTTAGCGATATTTTTCCTATGAAAAATAAACACGGGCACACATTCTTGCTTATTAAATTATATTTATTTATTTATTATATTTATTGGGTCGTGTATTAATATTAATATCAATATTTTTCACGGGATTTTGCTCAGCAAAAACATCAATGGGAAGAGTTTGCCCACCATCCTCAAAATCTGGCGGCCCAAATCGGATTGGCGGCCAAAAAATATTATAAATTAAAGTGGGGGGGGGGAGAAAAATGTGGGCCTGGGGTCTCTGCGCCCCCAGGCCCACATTTCCCTCCTTTGAACCCCAACATCTCAAGAGCCCCCCCCTCCCCCAAAGGGGAGAAGCCTTTCAACAGCTTCAGCCCAGCCAAGAAGAATTCAGAATTCCTCCATTATTTGGAATCTGGGCCTTTTATTCCGAAACCGAAACCGAAACCGAAACCAAAATTCCCATCCTGCCCTTCTCCGCCCCGCCCCCCCAGAAATGGTGCCACTCAAGAGACGCCCGCGGGCGCCGGGTTGGATTTGGCCGCTCTTCCCTCCCCACCCATGTTGCTCCGCCCCCGATGGCTGTGGATAATGGTCGCGGGCGGGCGGGCGGCCTGCGGGGATTGTGGGTGGGGGGGTGAAGATCTTCCCTCGGAGGCTCCGCTCTGTCCTTCCCGCCCTTACTCTATCGTCCTCCCTTCCTACTCTATATACCGGAAGCGGAGGCGCGGGGACCGGAAGCGGAGCCCGGGGACTTCCGGGTCTCGGCTTCCGGAGTTGCAGGAGGAGGAGGAGGAGGAGGCTGGCGGAGGGGGCGAAGGACGCGCGGCGGGGTCGCCTGGGGAGGCCGCCCGCCATGTGAGAGGCTGTTTCTCCGGGGCAGGTGAAGGGGCGGCTCTCGTTGGGGGAAGGGGGAGGGCGGGGGGGGGTCCCTCCGGGCATGGGGAGGGAAGGAGGGAGGGGGCGCCTTTATCCCCGAGAGAGCCTCCATAGGCAAGAGCAGTCTACCGTCCCCGGCGCTGTGGCGAGCCTTCCTTCTCGGGGTGGGGTTTTGATGTGACGCGTCTGCCTGGCAAGAGAAGGACGGAGGAGGAGAGGCATTGGAGGGAAGCAGGCTGCCCTGACAGCTGCCCTGGCTGGTTGCTTTATTATTATTATTATTATTATTATTATTATTATTATTATTATTATTATTATTATTAATCTCTTATTCGTTAAACATGAAACTCCGTCAACTGAACGTTTAAAAATGTATCACAAATATTATTGACTGGCGCTGATGCTGCCAGCGTCCTAGGTATCAATCAAGTATCTTCTTAAAATTAGTAGTAGTAGTAGTAGTAGTAGTAGTAGTAGTATTATAAACTTTTATTAATTAAACATGAAACTCAGTGAACTGAACGTTTAAAAATGTATCACAAATACTATTGACTGGCGCTGATGGTTGATACAGGTTGTTTTCAGCGTCCTAAGTATCAACAAAGTATCAACCTATTATTATTATTATTATTAATTATTATTATTATTATTATCATCATCATTATCATTATTATAAACTTTTATTAATTAAACATGAAACTCAGTGAACTGAACGTTTAAAAATGTATCACAAATACTATTGACTGGCGCTGATGGTTGTTACAGGTTGTTTTCAGCGTCCTAAGTATCAACAAAGTATCAACCTATAATAATAATAATAATTATTATTATTATTATACACTTTGTTCATTAAACATGAAACTCAGTTAACTGAACATAAAAATGCATCACAAATTCCACTGACTGGTGCTAATGGTTGAAATGAGGAGTCCTTGGGGCTCTCTGAGCTGGGCTGTTTCCTTGCAAACCTTTCGTTACCCAACATCGGTAACGCTGAAGTAGGAGTTTTTTGCAGATGTTTCGTCACCAAACTAGGTAACCTCATCAGCGCCAGAAGGGAGTGGGGTGTCTGGAGAAACTTTTCGTTACCCAACCTGGGTAATGCTTTCCCTGGGTGCCTTCACAATTTGCAAAGCTGCCCTTTTCCTTTTCCTCTTAAAACGGGCGCTCTCTTCTCTTGCAGTTCTCTGATGAGATGGAGCTGGGGGCGACTTCTTTCCGCGTCGAATTCCCCGATTTCTGCAACACCGTCCTGCAGAAGCTCAACCAGCAGCGCCAGCAAGGCCAGCTCTGCGATGTGTCTATCGTGGTCCAGGGTCATCTTTTCCGAGCCCACAAAGCCGTCCTGGCTGCCAGCTCCCCTTATTTTTGCGATCAGGTGCTCCTGAAGAACAGTCGACGGATTGTCCTTCCCGACGTCATGAATCCCAGGGTCTTCGAGAATATCCTCCTGTCGACCTACACTGGCCGACTCGTCATGCCCGCTCCGGAAATCGTTAGCTACTTGACGGCGGCCAGTTTCCTTCAGATGTGGCACGTGGTGGACAAGTGCACGGAGGTGTTGGAAGGAAACCCTTCGGTCCTTTGTCAAAAGCTGAACCGAACCAGCGACCACCAGTCTCCGAGCAGTAGTAACTACAACGGCTTGGCGGAAAGCTTTGAGCTGGGGGCCGCGGGCCAGTCGGATTTCCACAAAGCGCAGGAACTGAGGGATGGGGAAAACGAAGAGGAGAGCTCCAAGGATGAGCTGTTGTCCCAACTGACCGAACACGAGTATCTCCCTAGCAATTCCTCTACAGAACATGACCGGTTGAGCACTGGAATGACCAGCCAGGATGGAGAAGAAGGCATCAGTGACAGTACTGATTATCAATACGCCCGGCCTCTTTACAGTAAGCCCAGCATTATGTCTCACAAACGGTGGATCCACGTCAAAACAGAAAGGTTTGTTCAAGACTGCGAAGGGGTCGAAATGCACGGCTCCTACGACGAGCACCATGTCTCCGAGTCGGTGAACGCCGTTCAGCCGGATCACCCCGTTCAGACCAGCATTGTGGAAGATCTCCCGGTCAACGATAGGAAGGTGGAAGTGGAATTTGGGAACCCGGCCAACGAAGGCAACTACGACGAGCAAGTTGACTTCTACGGCTCCTCCATGGAAGAGTTTTCTGGGGAAAGGAACGATAGGCCTCTAAGCCTCCAGAGACCGGAGGCTTCGGGTTACGGAGAAAGCTTAGATCTTCCCTCGGGGATCAAGGAAGAAAACGCCCTCGCTGGCTTTTCTACCGCCGACAAACTTTACCCCTGCCAGTGTGGCAAGAGCTTTACCCACAAAAGCCAGAGGGACCGTCACATGGGTATGCACCTCGGACTCCGGCCATACGGCTGCGGGGTGTGCGGTAAGAAATTCAAAATGAAGCACCACCTGGTGGGCCATATGAAAATCCACACCGGCATTAAACCGTACGAGTGCAACATTTGCGGGAAAAGGTTCATGTGGAGAGACAGTTTCCACCGGCACGTCACCTCCTGCACCAAATCATACCAAGCCTGCAAAATGGAACAGAATGCTGCTAAGATGAACTAGAAGCGGACGGGAGTGGGGGGGAGGGAAGAGATCGAAAGGGAATCGAACGGCTTAATCGGACGAGCGATTGTGTCGCACGGCCTCGATCTGATCAAGCGGAACGGAACGTGGCGTCCCGCGGCCTCGTGCCTGAGGCCTTTGCTGCTTTTGAGGTGGTGGGTTCCAAATAAACTCGGGGGCCAGGACCCTCTCTTAAGGCGTCCCTGCCCTGAGACTGCAAAGAGGCCAGCAAGTTGGCATAACGGTACTTTTTAACCTACTTATAATTTACCGCTATTTCATTCGTGCTTCGGGAACATTTGGGTTCTCTCCGGAAGGAATGCCGAGAGTGCTTCTTGCTTTGAATTCATCTCAAGAGAATTTTGCTCGATATTTTAAGGTTCGGCGGGAACGTATGTGAGATGAGGCTCCCGGCGGGGTGGCGGTTTCCTTTGATGGCGCTCCCCGGTTAGCGGCCTTTGAATTTAAGCTAGTAAAGTAAGAGGCGTGAGCGCTTGCTGGCTGAGAACCAAAGGGTCAGCGAGCGGGTTAATTTTTCCTCCTTTTCTCCAAAAGCATATCGCTAGATAATTTTCAAGTGCGAGACTATTATTATTATAATCAAATTATTATTATTATCCTCCAATTTATTTGCCACCCATCTCGCGGTTCGAGGCGACTCTGAGCAAGAGGGAGAAGTTCTGCCCAATTTCTGAGCTTCGAGGTCTGTCCAGCTTCTGAGTTGCATTGATTGGCGGCTCTTGTTTGTCTTGGCAAGCAGCACCTGTTAGTTTTGTGGTTTTTTTATGTGATACACGGCGATGGACACTTTAAAACCTCACTTTCTCGTCCTTCCCTTGTGCCTCTAATGCAATAGTCAATCAAGCCAGCCTCTTTTTTTTTTTTGACTGGGCATTTATGTCTGTTCCCCAACAAGGAGGAAAGTGCCCCCCTCCTTTAGCGCAAGTCATTTTTTCGAGTCTATATTTTCATTAGTCTGCTCCAAAACCAGAAAGCAAATCATCTTTGGAGGTTTGCGGTCTGTTTGTAGTAGCCTCCATATTAACTCAAGATTCATTAGTAACCAGGTTATAGAACCTGTTTTAAACTACAGTTCCTTCCAGTGGTTGAGAAATAAGTAGCATCCTTAAAGCTATGCCCATATTCGGGGAATTCTTCTGAGTTTCTAAACCTGATACTTCTCCTACACAATGGATGCATTTTTTTTTTTTAGCTGCAGATTAATTTCGTAAATCCGAAGTGACTCTAGATTATTCGTAAAGAATTGAGGTTCTTATCCTTGGCCGTTGTTCCAGAGGGAGGCAGGTTAGAATGGTGTAACATTTGTGTTACATCTCATCTGTGTCTTTCCTTGGCTAGAATTACTATCCTGTATTCTTAATCCAAGTTTCCACCTGTAAACCTTGGAAGCAAAGGTCAACCTGCGCTCCTTGTTTAGGTTGGGAGTTTCTCAACCGCTTTTAAGATGGGTGGACTTCAACTCCCAGAATTCCCGTGTTGGTTGGGGGATGCTGGGAGTTGGAAGCCCGCTCGTCTTAGAATGCAGAATAACAGAGTTAAAAGGGGTTCCAAGGTTCGGAAATAACAGCCTAGGTAGATTCACAAAAACAAAAACAAAAAAAAAAGCAAGCATTTTTGAGATGGGCTGTCCTCTTTTCTTCGATTGCTGAAATGATCTTTTCAGCTGATGTCTAAGATACGAGTGACTTGGTATAAGGCAGTGATGGCTAACCTTTTTGCCGTCGCGTGCCAAAAGTGGGGGGGGCGTGGGGGGGTCATGCGTGTGTGTGCCCACACCCATGTGCCCTGCCCCCCCATACGCCCCCGCTTGTGGCACGTGATGGCACAGTGGGACAGGTAGGCCCATTTTTCGCCCTCCCCAGGCTCCAGAGGCTTTCTAGGAACCTGGGGAGGGCGAAAAGGGCCTTCCCCACCCCCTGGAGACCCTTCAGAGGCAGGAAACAGTCAGTTTCCCAACTTCTGGTGGAACTGAAAGGCCCAAAAATCAGCTGGCTGGCACGGGCTGGAACTGAGCTAGGGAAACGCTCGTGTGCCCACAGATATGGCTCTGATATGGCATGCCATAGGTGTATAAAGGTAGCACTGTAACCTGAGCTGCTCTCTTAATTAAATACGCCCCTCCTCCCCGTCTTAAATACGTTAAAACCCGTCAAGCGTTGAGGTTCCTTTGTCGCTTCCTTCTCTCCCCCCCACGGATAATCTTTCAACGTCTCCGCTAAGGCACTTCTTCAGCTGACCACAGGCACTTAAGGTCAACATCGAGCGTCCACCCCGAACTCGGCCATAACCTTTCGTTAGAAGTGGCTGCCACTGACTTGAACCCTTATCAAACACGTTAACTCAGCAGGGATCTTTTTTGCCAACACTGTAACTTGCTAATGTACAGAAGCACTTTGTATTTAAAGCAAAACAAAACAAAAAAAAAAAGTATAATATTTTTAAAACGTGTATATATATACAAGAACGTGTGTGTATATAGATATATAGATATATATATTCATATTCCCTTTGGTTTAATTTTTAATTCATGTCGTTCGGTCTAGTTTTTTTCTTATTTCTTGTTTGAAATTTTATAAGGACGAGAAGTTTTTTGTTTACATAAGGGTGGGTACTGGGTGGGTGGGTCGTGTGGAGGAAAAGTAAGATCCTAAGGATCTGGGGTTTTTTTAGTTTTGTTTCCAAAATCAAACCGAAGCAAAAAATATTAATAATAATGTCACTGCCTTAGAATGTTCTGGAGGCCTTTTCTCTGGGAAAGTTACCGTATTTTTCGGAGTATAAGACGCACCTTTCCCCCCAAAAGGGGGTGAAAATTTAGGTGCGTCTTATACACCGAATGTAGCCCCGCCCGCCCACTGGCCCCTACCCTTTGGCCTCTGCCTCCCAGCAGTTTTCCTCCTTGCAAGCAAACAGCAAGAAGAAACAGCTCCTTTCATCTTCAGCACAGCTTAATTAGCACAAGTTGATTGGATCGGTCTCCCGACTCTCAGCTGTTTTGCTCTTTATAGTCCGGTGTGTCTTATACTCCGAAAAATACGGTAGTTCCTGCACAATTGGAAGGCAATCAAGACAGGTCAAAATGCCAGAGGTTTAGTCCATGGGGATGTGACTTAATGTAGGAAGGAATTGTGTACTAGCCTAATGTTTCTCTTGGCAAGAAGTTGACAGTGGGAACCAGACACAGTTCCTGGAAGAAACCAGGATTCCGGAGGTGTAGGGACCACGCTCATGTTGTGCCAAAGATGTTTTTCAAAAGGCAACTGGACTTCCTTGATTTTCTTTTTCTTTTTTTTTTTCCTTTTCGCTTTGATCCTAACACTTTTGGCCTAACACTTTTAAAAATGTTTTTAATTGTCTGTTATTGTTTTTAATCATGGGGCCAAATTTATATATATATCTTTTTAATTGTATTTTAATGTTTGTAGTTTATGTTTTTACTTGGCTGTTCACCGCCCTGAGTCCTCAGGGAGAAGGGCGGTATACAAATTTAAAAATAAAATATTAAAATAAATCCTAGAAGCTTCTGGGATGAGAACTGAAGAAGCTTCTTGGATGAGAAGCAGAAGGTTTTCAGTGGGGGAAAAAAATCCAAGAAACAGTTGCCTTTTGAAAAAAAAAAAAAAAAAACACCTTTGGGATACGCTTGTGCACTTTTAACATGTTGCTAACATGCCGAGTAGCTTCAGATAGGAACAGAGGCACAGTTCTTCATTGTTTTCAGCGTGGAATAAAACTAAATAAATATTTGTCGTCTGCCGGCTCCAGGCAGAATTAATGTGCAATTCATAGCCCTCTCCTCCTCCTTTAGGAGAGGATCCAGATGGCAGTTGCAATTAAGGAAAAGTAGATAAAACGCCCGGAGTATAGAAATAGGTTATTTCCACTTTAGGCTAGGATTCTGTGCGTGGTAAGGGAATAAGCAGTACGTATGCCCTCTCTTGTGCTGTGCTAAATTCCATCTGTACATCTCCGTGAGTGACTCTTGTCTTGCAACCAATCCAGAGGACATATGTCACCTATGCAGAGGCCAGCGTGGTTTTGTGTGATAATAGTACATTTGGTACTATTCAAATAGTACATTTGAACCCATCTTGCTAACACAACTAAACACTTTCCTTTTGACGAGGAAGGAAACGCTCCACAAATTCTCACCTGCAGTTCCTTTTTGCAATCGTCATTTTCTTTCGGATATCTGCTGCTAAACGGGGGGTAATCTTTTCCCTTCCATTCTGGTGCAATTTGGATAGTAAGCTATTTGGATTGCTTTCCTGCTTATCTGCAAAGGCAAAACTGCTGGGTTTGGGAAATCTATTCTTATTTCTAATCCTTAAAGGATTTTAGAGGTATTAACCACAGACACCCACTCATCCATCCCTAACGCGGCATGTTTCACGAATCTGAGACTGTAAATAGGATCTTGTAAAAAATTCACCATTTGGCCTCTTTGTTTGTTTTTAAAAGGGCATCTGTGTTAAATGTGTTTTTGGGCAGATGATATTTCTAAACCCGAGAGTCTATTTTTTTAAAGAAAGTTACTTGTTTTATTTAGGATAGTGGAATACTAAAAAAAAAAGCATTCGGAAAGAATTTGTGCTTTTTTTTTAAATAATTCAGCTATGGATGAGTAGAATTGAAGAGTTTAGCTGCTAAGCCCCAAGGGGGAAGGAGGAGAGTTGGAGGATTTAAAATGTATATTAACATTTTTGATGTGTTACATTGACATGATTCTCCTTTGCTTGAAGCCTGCATCCTAAATTGATTTTTGCTGCTTTCCCCCCCTCCTATATATCTCCCCTTCTGGTTTTCCTCCATATTTCTAGAATAAATGTGATTGGAAGGGTTTTTGGGGTTTTTTTTTTTTTTTTTTTTTTGGCAAACAAGTAAACCTCCTCCATTTCACTACAAACATTTGCCCGTTAGGCATTGTCACTTATAATATTTAGAACTGATCTGTGAAACTGCTATGTACTATATCGCAAAGGTGGGAGGTAATCTGCTGTCCTTTTAACATGTACAGCGTGGTTTATGTGAGATTCCTGTTTCTTTGTTTTCTTCTTATAGAAGAGTCTGTTGCTCTTTTTTGTATAACATGTTTTAATAAATGTTATCGGCATTTTGCTACGCGTGTTTGTTTGCCCACCAAAGAAACGAGTTTCACCGAATCTTTTTAACGGTTGCGGATTTCTGAATAAATAGGAACCCGATTCACCTTTCTTTCTCTCTCTCTCTTCCTCCCTCTCTCTCTCTCTCTCCCTCCCTCTCCTCTCTCTCTCTCTCTCCCTCCCTCCCTCCCTCCCCCTCTCCTCTCTCTCTCTCTCTCTCCCTCCTCTCTCTCTCTCTCTCTCCCTCCCTCTCCTCCCTCTCTCCCTCCCCTCTCTCTCTCTCTCTCTCCCTCCCTCTCCTCTCTCCCTCCCTCCCTCCCCCTCTTTCTCTCCTCTCTCTCTCTCTCTCCCTCCCTCTCCCCCCCCCTCTCTCTCTCTCTCTCTCTCTCTTTCTCTCTGTTACTTTCATATAATTTAGATGTGCTTGGTAAGTAAGTAACGACATCAACAACATAACTTTTTAACATTTTGTTTCATTATGTCTAGTTTAATGAAAAGGAGGACTAGTAGAGACATGGTAGCATTTTCCCAATATATATATATATATATATTGGAAAAAGTTTTTTATTTAAAACAACAAAACATGAAACCACCATCATTCAAATACAATCACAGACACTGTGTCGATCGGTTAAAATTGTTTTGCGCACAATCCCATATCCAAAATTACCAATTATTTAATTTCTCTTATTTAACAGTTTTATATATCCCTTTATATTATTGTACTCATTTAACCATTATTTTACAAAGGCTTAACTCCCATAAGAAAACACTTCATATATTTTATCATTACATTAATTTCATATTTCATCTCCATATTTTATCATCTAGCCATTGATAAAACAAATCCCAAATCAAATAATATTGTTTATCTTCCTGTTCTCTAATTTCAGATGTCAGTTTACTCATTTCAGCACATTCCATAATTTTCTTAATAACTTCATCATCAGTAGGTATCTTCTCACCTTTTGAATTTTTAGCAAAAACAATTCTAGACATTCTCCCAATATTTGAGGGGCTGCCACAAAGAGGGGGTCAAGCTATTTTCCAAAGCACCTGAAGGCAGGAAGAGAAATAATGGTTGGAAACCAAGCAAGGAGACAACCAACCTAGGGGAAATTTCCTAACAGAACAATTAATCAGTGGAACTCCTTGCCACCAGAAGTTGTGGATGTTCCATCATTGGAGGCTTTTAAGAGGAGACTGGACAGCCATTTGTCTGGAATGATATAAGGCAGTGATGGTGAACCTTTTTGGCACCGAGTGCCAAAAAAGGGAGCGTGCGTGGGCGTGGTGGTAGCACTAAGTGCCGAGAAGGGAGCACTTTGCGTGCGCTCGTCTGGGCCGAAACTAGGAATAGGAGTTTCCCGGGGGCATGCAGTTTTTTCAGATTACTGCCGGCAAGTCTTCAGGTTATTGCCACACATGCCAATCAGCTGGTCAGTGCCCGCCAGAAAATGTACTTCCGGTTTCCGTTATGCACTGGCTGACAAGTCTTCAGGTTACCACCACGCGTGCACATGCACCGATCAGCTGGCTAGCGCACATGCTCACACTGGAAAATGGAAGACCAGCACTTCCGATTTCCGCCACTGCCCATGCACAAAGCGCAGCTGATTGTCACGCGTGCATGCATGCATGCCAGAAACCCGCTTGTGCAAAAAGGGTGCTTCGGTCACTTCTGAAAGTCGGTGGGATCGCCTGAAACGAAGAAGCCGAAGGCCACTTGTGTTCAGTTCAAGTCAACTTCACCCCCAAACAGAAAACTTTGGCGCTGCCACCTCGGTCAGTGGCACTCCGCTGAACCCGGCCATCACAACAAACGTCATTTAATCACTCCTTTTCAACAGGGTATCCGAATTCAGCCATTTATTTTCAATAGGGGTAACCAAATCTATCCAAATCTCCGAGATGCTTGCCCTGCCCCACAGCTGTCATAACTTGACTATGGCCAGGGCGAATGTTTGCTTTCCAAACAAAACAGCCACACTTCGGCTTTAAATCCGGGCCTCTCGGCTAAATTCCCTTTTTAAATTCAATCACGACGCATCAGAACTTCTTCCCTTTCGATGAACAAAGAAGGACCGTGTTTCTTTCAGACCCGGAAAATAGGACACGCCGGAACCTGTGCCAAATTATTCCCGTGGTGTTTCACAGGTACGGCCGACTTTTATCAAACGTGCAAAAATTCATCGGAACTTGCAAACTGCCTCCTTTCACAAATCTTGTTCACAAGCCCTATTTAGGTGGAACGGAAACCAAGATAGAAACATAAGAAATGAATTAACTGCTTTATGGCTGTTTTCAAGAAGCCCCTTTACCTGTCGTTGATTTAAAAAGCATACCTCATATAGGTAGTCCTTCGGGGGGGGGGAATTCACACAACACTGCAGCCATCATAAATATGAGTCAGCTGCCAAGGGGTTTGAATTTTGATCACATGACCACAGGGATGCTGCGAAAACTACGAAAAACGTTCCCAAGTCACATTTTTCAGCGCTTTGACCAGACACTAAACGAACTGCTTTCGGTGTAACTTTCAACGGTCATTAAACGAATGTTGTAAGTCAAGCTCCACCTATATATAACAACAATGAACTTTATTTATCCATACTTTATTTATTATTTATTTATTTTGTCGCATTTCTACGCCGCCCAACTCCCAAGGGACTCTGGGCGGCTTACAACTAAGAATAAAACAATGCGAACAATCCCATAAAAAATGTTAAAAGAAAAACATTAAAACTTTAAAAACGTTAAAACACATGCACTCCAATTCGTGACTTCTCGATCTGGAAGGAAGAAAAGTCTTCTTTTTAAAAAGCCTGCGTGCCATAGAAAAGTAGAAGAATAAATACCTTATTAGGGTCATCGTCCAGTAATAGACATACAATAAATTAAAAATAATACTGGCATCAATCATGAATAATAACATCCCTGTTATGAAAATACATGAACTCAAACCGTTAGGGTCACTCCCTAATTTACATGAGGGGAAAGCCGATGAGTATGTGAGTAAATGTATTTTTCCAATAATTGTTTATTTATTTATTAATTTAATTTGTATACCGCCCTTCTCCCAGAAGGGACTCAGGGCGGTGAACAGCCAAAATTAAAAAACATACAAATGTAAAAGTTAAGATAATTAAAAAAAAATTAAATCACTGGCTACCCAATTTAAAACCCCAAATCCATAAAATTTAAAATCCCAATTAAAAAACCATTTAATTGTTATAGATCTCTTCCAAGAAATTGGTACCAGTTGACATCTATAATTCCCTAACCATTTTTTTTTCTTGTGGACATTGCAGTGACACAAAAAGCCTGCATGCTGCTTTTTTAAAAACTTTTTTTTTTTTTACAAAAAGCAGATTTTGTTTTTTATTATCCTACCCCAAAAGATAATAAAGAGCCCACAGCACAGAGGTCGACAAATATAAACACCCTGCCGCATTACTCACTTGTACCTTAATTTGTCAAGGCAGAATGACTCGTGAATGTATTAAGCCCATCCCATCCCCAAATCTCTCCTGGGAATCCAAAAGTCAAGAAGAGGTTTATGATTCTAAGAACATGATGCTGGGCTGAATCAGTTCATAAACTTTAGACGCCCACCTACCCAGCCAGACCTCCCCAAAATAAAAAAGGCTTTCAATTAACTCCACAGCCCCGCAGAGGGGAAGTGGGGGGCGGGTGTCAGCCGAAGGAAAAAACTCGGATTTTGCATCCACCAAAGGGGTCAGAAAAAGAAGAGAGGTTCATTCCAGATGCTGAGCCATAATTTGTGGGAATCAAGGTGCAGTGCTGTGTAGGTCACCATGTATGATTTGCATAGTAAATGCTCAAGAACCATTCGTTTAGTGACTGAAGTTACAGGGGCACCAGAAAAAAAGGGACTTAGTAGTGTTTTTTTCACACTTATGACCGTTGTAGCATCCCCAGGGCCACCTGATCAAAATCTGGATGTTTGGCATACGGTTCTTATTTATGATGGGCGCAGCGTCCCGAGGTCATTCCCTTTTGCAACCTTCCTTCCAAGAGGAGGAAGTCAGTTGTTCACTTAACAACCGTGTGACTCACTTAACAGCCGCAGTGACTTATTTAACCACCAGGGCAGGAAAGATGAAAAAATTGGGGGGTGGGGGAGAGAGAATTCACTTGACAGCATTCTCACGTAGCAACAGAAAGTTGTGGCAAACCCAATCTGATGAAAATGCCTTTTCCCTAAACAAAAGAAAACCACACAGAAAAAGAAGAGGGGGAGAGGAGAATAAAACGCGCGTTGATCAGTGTAACCAATTTTTTTAAAAAAACTGTATTGATCTATGCTCTACCATGCTCGTTTCTGTGTCTCTGAAGGAGGACAGAACAGCTTGGATCCCGGATGACCGTGGGTCATTGCAATTGAGGACAGCATTCTCTCTTGACCCGTTCCCCCACCCCCAAAAATTCGGATTTATGCAAGAACCTATAATACCTCTTGTGCAGGTGGATTCGATGCCATCCTCCCCAAGAAAAGGAAACTGACCTGAAATACACTGAGGTTTGAACCTAACTGTTATCCTCTCAATTATTATTTCATCTATTCTATTCTATTCTATTCTATTCTATTCTATTCTATTCTATTCTATTCTATTCTATTCTATTCTATTATAAAAGGAAACTGACCTGAAATACGCTGAGGTTTGAACCTAACCTTTATCCTCTCAATTATTATTTCATATATTACATTACATTACATTACATTATATCATATCATATCATATATCATATTATCTTATCTTATAATACTGTACTATACTATTCTAGACTAGACTAGACTAGACTAGAATAGAATAGACTAGAATAGAATAACAGAGTTGGAAGGGACCTTGGAGGTCTTCTAGTCCAACCCCCTGCTTAGGCAGGAAACCCTACACCACTTCAGACAAATTGTTGTCCAACCTCTTCTTAAAAACTTTTTAAAAAGCATTTACAAATTCTGGAGGCCAATTGTGCCACTGATCCATTGCTCTGTCAGCAAATTTCTCCTTAGTTCTAACTACACCACACCACACTATATTATTATATTTATTATAATAATTTATTTATTCTATTAATAATTTATTATATTATCGAGCCACTTCAGGATTTAGGTTTCACGCAAAATCCGGATTAAGTTTCAGACCTGCTGGGAGCAGCTCAACAAAACGTCCACTAGGGGCGCAAGGGAATAGAGGTGCGAGGCTATCTCTTCGCGCGCATGCGCCTTCTCCTTTTTTCGCCGCGCCCCTCCCTCGAAGGGGCGTGCCCCCGGCGCTTCCTTTTTTTTTTTTTCACGCTCTCCCCGCCCACCGCCTATTGGCGACCCGGAAGCGGAACCGCGCTTCCTTCTCCCTCCCTCCCCCCCCGGCCCCCGCCCTATCAGGAAGGGTTCGCTTCCGGGTGCCGCTGGCTGAGGGGGGAAAGCGGCGGCGCTGGCGGCGGCGGCCGGGGGGAAAGCAGCACTCGGGCCAGGGCCGAGCTCCCTCCGGCGGGCCCGCCATGTGAGGAGACCCCGACGCCCCTCAGGTGAGGCGGGAGAAGGGAGGCCGGCTGTCAGGGCTCCTTTTCTTTCCGGCTTCTTCCTATTCAGGCGGCCCCTTCCCTTCCCTCGAGGGATATTTTATTTTATTTTATTTTATTTTATTTTTTATTTCTATCCTGCCTTCATTGCTTTATGAAGTAACTCAGGGCAGACAATGTAGTGGCTGCCTCCTCCTCCTCCTCCTTCCCCCACAACAACAACAACAACCCTGTGAGGTGGGCTGGGCTGGAAGAGAGGGAGGGAGGGAGGGGCTGGCCCAAAGTCACCCAGAGGGCTTTCATGCCTAAGGCGGGACTAGAACTCATCGTCGCCTGGTGATTGGCCCAAAGTCACCCATAGGGCTTTCATGTTCACAGCGGGACTAGAACTCATTGTCGCCTGGGGATTGGCCCAAAGTCACCCAGATGGCTTTCATACATAAAGTGGGACTAGAACTCATCGTCGCCTGGGGATTGGCCCAAAGTCACCCAGATGGCTTTCATACATAAAGTGGGACTAGAACTCATCGTCGCCTGGTGATTGGCCCAAAGTCACCCAGAGGGCTTTCATGCCTAAGGCGGGACTAGAACTCATCGGCGCCTGGGATTGGCCCAAAGTCACCCAGAGGGCTTTCATGCTCAAGGCGGGACTAGAACTCATCGGCGCCTGGGATTGGCCCAAAGTCACCCAGAGGGCTTTCATGTTCACAGCGGGACTAGAACTCATCGGCGCCTGGGGATTGGCCCAAAGTCACCCAGATGGCTTTCATACATAAAGTGGGACTAGAACTCACCATTGCCTGGCGATTGGCCCAAAGTCACCCAACTGACTTTTATGCTTGAGGTGGGACTAGAACCTCACCATCACCTAGCAATTGGCCCAAAGTCACCCAACCGGCTTTCATGCTTAAAAGTGGGACTAGAACTCACGTTCACCCACTTTCTAGTTCAGTGGCATTCATTAGTTTGCAGCCCTGCCCTCTTGTCTGGGTCCCCAAGTGACGTATTGTAGAACCTCCTCTTCCACCCAGAGCCAGCTAGGGGTAGTGGGGAAGGCACCTGCCTAGAAGCCAAGGGATAGATAGATAGATAGATAGATAGATAGATAGATAGATATGTCTTTTTCTTTTTTCATAGGCTTTTATGTGCATATTCTTTCTAGGCAGGTTCCACAACTTAGCTTACATAGGTGGAACCTGGCTAGAAAGAATATGCATATATATATATATATATATATATATATATATATATATATATATATATATATATATATGAAATTATACCTTCATATATATATATATGAAGGCAGGTATACGGATGCCAGCTCATCTGACAATACTTGGTCCTGAGGTAGGTTTACTTAAGTACTGCACCGCTGCTAGGCTTTCTACACTCCAATTTTTTTTTTTTATTATTTGATATTGTTCACCACTCTGGAGTCTCTTGTTGAGATATGGGCAGCTAATAAAGTCTGGGATATTTGTTTAGTGAAACCTTTCTATACTATAGGGTCTCCTTTCCCTTCTGTCTAGTTGGAGGGGCCCGTGCTTTGGTCTGGAAATTGTTACCTTGGCGGCGGTTTGGAACTTGCTGCTAAAAAAGACTGGATACTAAGAGCTGTGTAAGGGATGTGATGGCTCAGTGGCCAAGACACTGAGCTTGTCGATCAAAAGGTCGGCAGTTCAGCGGTTCGAATCCCTAGCGCCACGTAACAGGATGAGCTCCCGTTTACTTGTCCCAGCTTCTGCCAACCTAGCAGTTCGAAAGCACGTAAAAAAAAATGCAAGTAGAAAAATAGGGACCACCTTTGGTGGGAAAGGAACAGCGTTCCGTGCGCCTTTGGCGTTGAGTCATGCCGGCCACATGACCACGGAGATGTTTTCGGACAGCGCTGGCTCTTCGGCTTTGAAACGGAGATGAGCACCGCCCCCTAGAGTCAGGAATGACTAGCATATATGTGCAAGGGGAACCTTTACCTTACTAATAGGTGAGGCTGTTCCGAAGCGATGGGGGAATAAAGAGAAGAATGCAGCAATGGATGATAGGTAGAATTTTGTTTATAAACCTCCCACAGATTTGAGTTTTACATCGGGGGGAAAAAGCGACAGAGTGAGGCAGAGCCAGTCGTAAGAGGGACTGTTAATGGCATTGAAGGTTTTAAGAAGGCAAAGGCACCTTAAAGGAGGAAGAAGTCTCAACATTTATAGATATTAAAAATCTGACATGGGAACATTTGATACACCCTTCTAACTTCCAGGCCTTGTTAATGCTCTCACATCCCAGGAGTAGTTACTCGTTGTTGTCATAAAGTTGCACGTGGCTTCCCTTTTCAGGCACCCGTTGGTTTTCTTTGTACCTCCTACCCATTTTTTTAAAAAAAATGATTTATATGCCGCCCTTCTCCGGAGACTCAGGACGGCTTACAATGCGTTAAGCAATAGCCTTCATACTTTTGTATATTTTTACAAAGTCAGCTTATTGCCCCCACAAACTGGGTCCTCAATTTACCTACCTTAGAAAGGATGGAAGGCTGAGTCAACCTTGAGCCTGGCAAGATTTGAACTTACTTTAATTGCAGACAGCTGGAGTTAAATTACAATCCATTAGTCTGCTGAACTATCCAGGTTCCTTTCTTTACTAAGGTTTATCTGATGCTGTCGATTAGTCTTGACTTACTTAAAGGCTTGGTGTGGAAGTGAGATCCTTTATAGACAGCTGTAGAGAAACTGAGGTGGTGATAAGGTACATAAAGAAAACTGTACAGGTAGCTCTCAACCGACCACCACAATTTAGCCCAAAATGTATGTGGCTAAGTGAGACGTGTTAAGTGAGTTTCTCCCATTTGTTAAGTGAATCACTGCAATTCTTGGTGACAAGAAGTGGTTGTTGATTATTAAGTGAATCTGGCTTCCCTATTGTCTTTGCTGGTCAGAAGATCACAAAAGTGTGGGGGGGGGGAAATCACATTACCCCGGACCCTGCGACCGTCATAAATATGGGTCATTTGCCAAGCGTCTGAATCTTGATCATGGGGACTCTGCCATGGTCGTAAGTGTGAAAAAAAGTCATATCCCCTTTTTTCAGTGCTGTTCCTAACTTTGAACAGCCATTCTTTGTTGATGTATTTATGTAAGAAAGATTCAATGTACTTTTTTCAGTCTATCAATATTACTGAACTGAAAAAATACATTGAATCTTTTCCTATATGAAAACATCAACACAGATCATGGATAATGATGGATAAAACCATCTGGTTTAATAGCGCAGAATAGTGCTTTTCACGTCTTAGCAATTTTGCAAGTGCAAAAATAAAGTCGCTAACTGGCCTATCCACACCTAACTTTAGCACACTAAAAAGCAGAGGCATCACCCTGCCAACAAAAGTGCGCATAGTCAAGGCGATGGTGTTCCCAGTTGCAATGGATGGCTGTGAAAGTTGGACCATAAGGAAGGCTGAGTGCCAAAGAATGGAGGCCTTTGAACTCTGGTGCTGGAGAAGACTCCCGCGAGTCCCTTGGACTGCAAGGCCATCCAACCGGTCAGTCCTAGAGGAGATCAACCCTGACTGCCCTTTAGAAGGCCAGATCCTGAAGAGGAAACTCTAATCCTTTGGCCACCTAATGAGAAGGAAGGGCTCCCTGGAGATGGAGTGAGGATGGAGGGCAAAAGAAGAAGGGGACAACAGAGAAGGAGGTGGTTGGATGGAGTCACTGAAGCAGTCGGCGTGAGCTTAAATGGACTCCAGAGGATGGTAGAGGACAGGAAGGCCTGGAGGAAGGTTGTCCATGGGGTTGGGATGGGTCGGACACGACTTCACAACCAGGAACAACACCTAACTTGTACATATAATAGCTTAACAGGACTAGCTCCAGATAACCAACCATCCTTCTCCTTTGTCATGTGAAGGTGATTCTTTCTTCACAGCAATGGCTCACAAATACCATTTTAAGGTTCAATTTATGGCATCTGCCTGTACTGACGTGTGTAGACGGGATACGTTCTCTGCTTTATAGGCCTTTCTTCAGAAATGGTATTTACGGACTTGTAAAATATGTGGAAGTTTAAATAAAAGCAAGGTCCATACGTTCAAGGTTGCTTTATCTACTGTGGACATTGATTTGTTCATATGGACTCTGCAAAAACCAAAATGCGCTGTTATGAAATCCTTCATTCTAAAATTATAATGCTTTTTCTTTTTCTTTTCTTTTCCTTTTTCTTTTTCTTTTTCTTTTTCTTTTTCTTTTTCTTTTTCTTTTTCTTTTTCTTTTTCTTTTTCTTTTTCTTTTTCTTTTTCTTTTTCTTTTTCTTTTTCTTTTTCTTTTTCTTTTTCTTTTTCTTTTTCTTTTTCTTTTTCTTTTTCTTTTTCTTTTTCTTTTTCTTTTTCTTTTTCTTTTTCTTTTTCTTTTTCTTTTTCTTTTTCTTTTTCTTTTTCTTTTTCTTTTTCTTTTTCTTTTTCTTTTTCTTTTTCTTTTCTTTTCCTTTTCTTTTTTCTTTTCTTTTCTTTTCTTTTCTTTTCTTTTCTTTCTTTCTTTTTTTTTTTTTTGCATACCTGTCCTTATTCCATAATGGAAACACCTTGCTGCTTTTTGAGATATATTGAATACAATTTCCAGAGTTCAAAGTGATTGCTGATTAAGATTCCGGGGAATTACAGTGAAAAACAGCTGGAGGCCTCAGCTTGGAGAGGCTGCTAATGTATGCTTCTTTAAACAGTGAGGTGGCCAGAATAAAAATGAGATCATCTTTTTCTTTTTTTTTTAATCTCACAATTCAGATAGATGAGGCTGCACCCACACTGGAAGATGAGACAAGAAATTAAATTCCATCCCAATTAGTAAGTTTGCTATCACTGACTATCAGCGGTGTGAGCCAGTGGCTCGGCAGAGAAATTATTGCCAATTTTTCTCTGATTTATCTCTGTTATATTTTATTTTATTTTTTTAAAGGGATGCTTTTGTGTGGAAGGGTTTGGGGAAAACTGCAGCAAAAAGTTTGACATAAGTTGTTCTTCTGTCTACTAAGATGGTTCAAATCGTTGAGAAATTCTGGTTTGGAGTCACGAGAAGGAAGGAAATTGCAAGATTCTTTGCCTCTTAATGTTGCGTGACCTGTTAGTGTACATCAACAGTACTTGGGGGTCAACTGCCCATTCAGCCTCCTTTCAGACAATGTAGGGCGAGATAGGCAGCAAATAAATGTAACAAATAATTTAGTTCCTCTGTTTTTTGCATTCTTAGTACACAGCTAGTTCAACTTCTAATGGGTTTTATTAATTCCCGATATTTGAAGAAGAGGCTCAATGTGCTAATTTGAAGACGTATGAATAGTTCTGGCTCATGCGAGATAAGTCATGCCGATGTTCTAGGAGATTGTGGTACCAAACTGCAGCCCCTCCCCTAATCAAGCGACTCCGTGTTAGAGGAATTAATTCCCCCCTACTTCGCGCAGCTCCAAATGTGCCATGTCTCATGAATGTAATTTGTTCTTTTAAATCCCGGGTAAAACTTGCCACCTCTTGTATTTTTATTCTCATCAACTTGCAGATCATATGCGGTGCCAAGTTAAAAATCACATCCCTGGCCCCAAACGGCTGGTGGCTCATTTTCTTTTTCTTTCTTTCCCCCCCACAAAGCAAGCCGTGCATTTTGAAATCTGATTTCGTGAACGCTGCTTTTGTGTCCTTTTTTGCAGGTTACACCTTGGGCCAGGAGACATGGACAGCAGCAGCTTCATCCAGTTCGACGTTCCCGAGTACAGCAGCAGCGTCCTGAGCCAGCTGAACGAACTCCGCCTGCAGGGCAAGCTTTGCGACATCGTTGTGCACATCCAGGGCCAGCCGTTCAGAGCTCACAAGGCTGTCTTAGCCGCCAGCTCTCCCTACTTCCGCGACCATTCGGCATTGAACACCATGAGTGGCTTGTCAATCTCCGTCATTAAAAACCCCAGCGTCTTCGAGCAGTTGCTTTCTTTTTGCTACACTGGAAGGATGTCTCTGCAGCTGAAGGACGTGGTCAGCTTCCTCACCGCAGCCAGCTTTCTCCAGATGCAGTGCGTCATCGACAAATGCACTCAGATCCTGGAAAGCATCCATTCGAAAATCAGCGTCGGGGAAGTTGACTCGGTGACGATCGGCGCCGAGGATCCCTTGGAGAACCACAACGGCATGAAGGAGAGCGGCTATTTTGCCAACCCCATTGAGATTTCCCCTCCTCCCTACTGCGCTCAGGGCCGCCCACCGGCTTCAGGGAATGATCTCCGAATGGAAACGACACCGGTCAACGCTCTCCGCGGCCGCCTGCAAGAAGAAGGCCACTCGGACCGGGGTAGCAGCGGTAGCGTTTCGGAATACGAGATTCAAGTCGAAGGAGACCACGAGCAAGCGGAGCTGATCATTAGAGAGAGCCAAGCTGCCGAGGTGAAAGTCAAAATGGAAAAATCTGACCGGCCCAGCTGCTCGGATAGCTCTTCACTTGGCGACGACGGATACCACACGGAAATGGTGGACGGAGAACAAGTGGTAGCTGTTAACGTGGGGTCGTACGGCTCCGTCTTGCAAAATGCTTTCTCGTATTCCCAGGGAACCTCGCAGTCTGCTAACGTCTCCGAATCCTTCAGCAGCCTGAGGAGCTCCGGCAATTCGAGGTCTATGCTCGGCTCCTACCGAGGCCGTGGCCGTCAAAAGCGGGTCTCCACCAGCCACTTGCACAGCGACATTTCCAGCCTGGTGTCGGGAACCGACGGCGAGCCTTCCGCCCATCAGCCGGGCTACGAGAGCGGCCCGCGGGAAAGGAATTCCAGAGGCCACTGGTACGCCTACAGCGAACGGCTGATCTGCATCTACTGCGGGAAGTCCTTCAACCAGAAGGGCAGCCTCGATCGGCACATGAGGTTACACATGGGCATCACGCCTTTCGTGTGCAAGTACTGCGGGAAGAAATACACCCGCAAGGATCAGCTGGAGTACCACATCCGCGGCCACACCGATGACAAGCCTTTCCGCTGCGAAGTCTGCGGGAAGTGCTTCCCTTTCCAAGGGACCTTGAACCAGCACTTGAGGAAGAATCATCCCGGCGTGGCCGAAATCCGAAGCCGGGTGGAATCGCCCGAAAGAACAGAAGTCTACATGGAACAGAGAGACGACGATGCTTCCGCGCCCGAGACTCTGGATTATACCATGGATGTGCACACCCCCGATTAAAAACACCTGAGGCCGTTTCCCTCTCTCCACGCAACTCGAGCAAAGCACACGTTCCTTCTTTGTTCCTTCGATCGCTTTCACCAGTTATAATGGGTTGTTTTTTTTTTCCCCCCCCTCCTAAATTTTAGTCGTCCTTGCGGGTGTGTCTCCGGAGCAAAACCCTGCTTGTTTCGTTTGCAAGAAAAAAAAAAGCAGGGTGAGCTTTACTCCCAATATACCATCTAGGGAAATGACGTGCTCGCCGATGGCGGGGCGAGCTTTGTCAGCTAAAGATGTGATGACAACAGGGACAGTGCAGGCTTGTTCACCAACGCATTGCGTTCTGGGGAGCCCATGAGCAGGCAGATTTCCTTGGATGTGAGTCTTGTATTCAGTTAGGACTTTTATTTCAATTTGATCAAAGTGGCATAGCTCAAAAGATATACATATGCCTCTCAGCTGCGCTCGTTTTATTTTGTCATATAACAACGTGGGTTCAAGAAAGTTTTTTTTTGTTAGTTTGTTTCTTTTCTTTGTGGAATAACTATTTTGATAGCTTTGAATTTTATATAATATATATATATATATATATATATATATATATATATATATATATACCGTATTTTTCGGCGTATAAGATGCACCTACCTTTTTTGGTGAGGAAAAGAAGAAAAAGAAATCTCCTTCTGCCTCTGAACAATTGTGCCTCCTTGCAGCAAACAGCCTGCTTTACTTTCTTTTTCGTTTTCAGCATAGCTTGATTAGCACAAGGGGAAAAAAAATCTGCTCCAGCAATTTACCTCTTGGCAGCAAGCAGCAGAGCCCTGCGCAAAACAGCTGAGAGCAAATCAGCTGAGAGTCGGGAGGCCAATCCAATCAACTTGTGCTAATTAGGCTGTGCTGAAGCTGAAAGGAGCTGTTTCTTCTTGCTGTTTGCTTGCAAGGAAGTAACTGCTGCGAGGCAGAGGCCAAAGAGTGAGGGCCAGTGGGTGGGCGGGGCTACATTTGGTGTATAAGACGCACCTAAATTTTTCCCCTTTTAGGGGGGAGAAAAGTGCATTTTATACTCCGAAAAATACGGTATATATAAACACTTATAAAAGGTTTGGGGTTTTTTTTTCCTCTTCTGGTTGGTGAGGGGTGAATGTAGAATATCTTAAATAAATTTTAAAAAGAACCCTGTTGACGATAAGGCTTTCAAACTTGTAAGTCCCCCAGCCAGGATTTTGTTCAAGAAACATTGGTTGGTTAGTTTTTTCACTTTGTGCAAATATGATGTCTGGAAGCAAGCAAAGTATAACTTTTTTTTTTACTATAACTTTGCTCCATAGCGTATAAAAACCAAATGCCATAAACGTATTAATTTGGGGCGTTTTTTTTGTCCAGAATCCCAAACTGGACAACTTTGGTGCTGACCTCCCCCATTTTTATAGGAACTAAAAAAAAATGTATTGTTGTATTAGCCCACACAGAATATAGGATTGTGGTTTTAACTATTTTTTACTCTCCTCAGAATCTACCTTCATTTCGTACTGTAAAAAGGCAGATCAGGTTAAAATCATGTTTTACATTAATCGCTCTGGATGGTTCAAACGGTCAGCTTAACAGTGGATTAAAAAAAAGGATGTTGTATTTGAATCTACAATATTTCAGTGCAGTATTTGTAATGGACCTCTTCAGGTACACCTTAACCTTCATACTTAAGTGTTTTCAAATGAAACAGTTGATTTTTTAAAAAAACTTTTTTTGTAATGATATTATATGGGAAACAATGAGCAATATATCTTATTGTATTAGAGAGGCTTCTTTTAGCTTCTCCGTAACAGTGGCTAAATCAGTATTTTTCACAGGAGAGCCAATAACAAATATCCTGTTTTCTCTGCTTTTCAGATGTTTGATAACTTTTCAAAAGTGGTGCTAACTTTTTTCTTCCCCCTTACCTACAGCGTAGAAAATGTGAAACTTTTAAACTGGTAGTAAAACCTTTTTACCTTCCCGCTTAAGATTTTGCTTTCCTCAAACAGACCTCAAAGAGCATAAGCTGGCAAACTTGACTGTATTAAAAAAAAAAAAAATTCTATACAGCGGGGAAAATGACGGATTTCGTTCAATCGTTTTAAAGCATGTTAACGTTCAGCGGAATGAGCGGCGTTTTGATCGGTGTTTTCGCTTTTACGGGAAACTTGAGTCTCCCGAATTGCTCTCCTTTTGCTGGGTTTATTAGTGGCGGCTTCGATTTCTGATATGGAGGCGTAGACAGTAGGGTTAACTAGGTTGAGCAGAAGGAAAGATGGATGGTGCTTGGTTTGAAGGGTGCTCGGGACTCCGGTGTCTATGGAGCTTCTCCGTCGTCCAGGTCCTGATTGTCCCAAAGATGCCTTTTCAAGAGGCTGTTGGACGTCTTTGCTTTTCAGAAAGTCCAGTTGCTTCTTAAAAAAACAACTTTGGGACTCAGAACTCCAGTTTTCTCTTTCTATGTGCCTATAACCCATGGCAGCAGGGCCATGCTATTCCTAGTTAAACGAAACTACGGTTTCTCCAATCTTCCCAATATATGCTGCTTGAACAGGGGTGGGACAGACGGATGTCCTGCCTCTCCACCTCTCTCTCTCTGCCAAGCCTGGAGAATGCATGACCACTTTGCCGATTTTAAGGATTTTTTTTTTTTATATCGTCGTGCACGCTGTTACATTTCAATCTGAGCCTTTGCTTTTAATTCCAGGGTGATTCCTTAAAGCTTCTCACAACTGTGAATTTTTTTTTTTTTTTTTTAAAGGCCTGGCTTTTCTCAAATGAGGGGCCGTAATCCGCCGGCAGGATTCTCCATTCCGCCGAGGCGACCTGTCAAAAGAGATAACGTGAATATCTATCGGGGTTTTAAACACTGAAAGCGCACAGCTGGGCTAATGCAGAGGGAAGCTAAGACAGGAGGGCCCTGAAAATTACCTTTCAAAGGGAGTGCAGGCGACATCTACAATCTTGCCATTTTTTTTTTGTTTGTTTTGTTTTCCCGAATTGCAGGTTTCAAAAAAAATACTGCTGGTTCCGCAGGGGTCATCAAGATGACAGATTTGCTATTTATTTATATATCTTAGACTTTAAGAAAAGCAGAGAATAGATCTTTGCAGTGTTTCAGAGGGAAATGTGTCGTTACAGCAGTGTGACAAAAATCTGCAGTACATCACGTCTACTCCGTGAGTGGAGTTAAAACTAACAAGTATATATATATAATCAGCCTCTTCCTCTTCAACCTCTCTTAGAGATACTTTCTTCTGTCACCATCTCAAACCAGCTCTTTTATTTCCTTTTTCCCCGGCCTTTGGGATCCAAAGAGCCCGCTCACCCACAAACAAACTTCCATATATTTATTGCATGTCTCCTCCTCTTTTCTTCTGTCCTCCCTTCATCTCCTTTGGACATCAGGAAATTACAGGCAGAAATTACAGACTTACGACCACAATTGAGCCCCACATTTCAGTTGCTAAGCGAGAGTGTTGTTGAGTGAATTTTGCCCCATTTGACGACTTCCCTTTACCACTGTTATTCAGTGAATTCCCGCAATTGTTAGGTTATTAACGAGGCTGTTAAGTCAATCTGGCTTCTGCGTTGACTTTGCTTGTCAGAAGGTCGCGAAAGGAAGAGAGGTGTGTGTGGTTGTGACACTGCAACCGACATAAATATGAGCCAGCTGTCCAAAGCGTCCGAATTTTGATCCAGAGGGATGCTGCAACTGTCGTAACTGTGAGAAACGGTCGTAAGTCACTTTTACCAGCGCCGTTATCACTTCAAACGGTCAGTAAGCAAACTGTTGAAATGTCGAGGCCAACCTGTAGTGTACAATGGGGGCAGGACACTTCTGCCCACCTAGCGGTTTGAAAGCATGCCAAAGTGAGTAGATAAACAGGTACCACTTCAGTGGGAAGGTCACAGCGTTCTGTGCGCCTATGTCATACAGCCACGCTGGCCCCATGGCCACGGAAAATGTTTTCGGACAGTGCTGGCTCCCTCCGCCAAGAAACGGAGACGAGCACCGCACCTTAAACTCGGACACGACTGGACAGGGAAACCTCTACCTTTACCTTTGCTGGGAGGAGAAAGATTACAGGTTTCTGGCAAGGTGGAATTGGCAAGATGCCCACAATGGGCACCAGAAGAAAACAAAAACAAAAAAAAGCGATTTTCACACTTCCATAGGGCAACTTCGGTTCCCAGGCTTCGGCGAGGGCATCGGTGTCCATTCAGGCATCCTCTTAAGACCTACCTTTCCGCCCAAGGAACGAAACCGGTTTTTTAATTGCTTTGCCGAGGTTTTCTTAACAAAAAGTCCAGCTGCGTAAATTAATCCTGACCTTTTTACAGCAAACCTCTGTTGCGGTGCCTTTTAAATCGGTTGGCTTTACTCCATAGTAGTCGGGATTAAAGGGGGGGGGGCGAAAAAAAAGAGTACGGTTAATTTTCTGTTCTGCGGTCTTAGCCCTCTCTCGGTCCTTCCTTCCGAGGTATCAAATACTGTTTGTTTGTTTATTTTTAAGCTGTAAACTTGAGCTGGTTTGAGTTTACCAAAGACTGATGTATCCAAAAGGTCTACCTTGTTTTTTTTAATTATGCAGATTTCATAACTCGGGGAGGGGGCATAGTTAGTGTTAACCCGCCTAAGCGTTTGCCCATCCGATGACAGCCTTCTTTTAAAAGGTTTTTTTCAGTCCTTCCTTCGTATGCTTGCTTGTGCTGATAGGTTCTTTTCCTCTTTTCAACTGCCTGCTAGGGTTAAAAAAAATGATCAAGCCATAATATAGTACTGTATAAATCAGAGAGCTTCATCGGAGATGGCAACTGTAGGAAGCCAAGAACCTGCATAAAGTTAAATCAACGTATTTTTCAACAGTTTTCAGTAAGATTTAAAAGCGTGGCAGGGCAGGATGTATACAGTGAATTTCTGCTCTGGTTCTGCCACCAGGCAAACATCCAGCAAAGACCAAATGTCCGCAGGGAAGAAAAATATCTGGATATTTTGATAATACCGACTAATTTAATTCCTCACTCCTGTCATAACATGGTCCATATCCCCCTTTCCCCATTCCTGACGCCAGTGTTTTTCAACCTTGGCCACTTTAAGATGCTTGGACTTCAACTCCCAGAATTCCCCAGCCGGCGTGAATTCTGGAAATTGAAGTCCAGGCACCTTGAAATGGTCACCATTGAGAAACGCTGCCTTAAGTGTGTTTCAGAAGCTGCACCAATCTTGCTGCATTCAGGTTGACTCTCTAATAGCAGATAACTGTAGTTATTTTAGCCGGCCACTCTACCCCTTGTTAAGGATTTCAAGTCCTACAATTTCCAGCTGCTGAAAAGTTGAGACGAACGATTCTACTGATAGAAGAGGAGAATATTTGTAGCTCAGGGTTGGACTGTTGGGGACTTCGGTGCTCTCTGAGCTTAGGTGTTTCCCTACAGACGTTTCACGACCCAACTAGCTAACATCATCAGCGTTAGAAGGGGTGGGTGGGTGAACCATTCTGCGCAAAGCGTCAGCAGCAAAATAAGCAGTTGTGTTGAGCTTTCCAGATACCCGTGACTGGCCTTCGCACAAAATGCATTGTGCGAAGCAGCCCTCGTGCGTCTTCCTCAGATTTTGCTCTACTGTTTCCCCCGGAATACTGCAAGGTGACAGGCCTCAAATCTAGCCACAATCCCTAAATCGTGCCTTTTTGCACCGTGTTTCCATTACAATGTGTGGGGCGTACACCTTCTTACTCTTTTGAAGCTCGGACCTTATCCTCACCTAGGTGCAAAGCATGCAGGGAGCCAAGTTGTACTGCTGACTTGACAGTGTTTAAATTAATCCAGAATTGCAAGTTCACTTCATTGCTAATAACGCAGGAATTAAGGATGTCAGCGAGACAGCTATATGGAACTTGGGGTTTCGATATGTGAAATCACAGAAAATTGGTTCATAATTTGAGTCTCTTTAATCTACCTTTTTAAGCTACGTAGACAATGTGAAAAATAAAATAGTGACAATGTCCTTTGTTTATATGTTTTAACCTATTTACATACTGTGAAAACGAATTTTTATACTTTTGCTAATGTTTGTGGTTTTAAATAGCAACTGAATTTTTTTTTTTCCCTAACCAGTTTAACTCTTCCATATAATTTCTATTGAGCTTGTAAATAAACTAAGGTGTGTTGGGGGTGGGGAAAGCTTTGTAAATAAGTGGGTTTTTTTTTTTTTTTAAAAGCAACAGAACACCTCACAATTGGTTCTGTATTCAAGAATGAATGCTTTCTAGTGACAGGAAGGATAGTTTTAGAAAATTTGCCGCAAGACAAGGAGATTTAGGGAATTGCAATAGTCTTCACCTTTTCATATATATCGCACGCATGTTTCACAGGAGAAATTAACTTGGAAATCCTGGCCAAAAGTGAGATCAGGTTAACCACACCTCACCTCTTAAACCACGGTTCATCCTGGACCTCTGCTCCCCTGCTCCATTCCGAAGTGGGACTGAGAAAGAACCAACCAGTCGTACCAGGTATTTACCCAAGTGCTCAGATTCGTTGGGTGTAAAAATTCCCATCGTCCCCACCAAGCTTCTACTCGGTTGGCTGGGAAGCAGGGAAATTGAAGTCCAACATAAGGTTGGAGAAGGCTGAAGGTTATCAAGGACAGAGAGTGAAGATTTTATCTCGGCCTTCTCTTGGTATGCACGCTTGTTCAGCCTGAACTGATTTTTTTTTTTTTTTTCTCAAGTCCCTTACAAACTCGCAGGATAAATGGAAGACATCAAGGAGATTTTTTCCTTCTGTTCTTAAATAGAATTGTGTTATCTGAAGCAGTTGTTCTGAGCTCTACCATATAGGAAGGCCGCAGGATTTCTTTTCTTTTAGATCAAGGGCTGGGGGTGGGTGGGGAAACGAGGGTGTGTTTGAGCTTTATCTTTCGGCGGATATCTCTTATTTGAAATATACGTTAAGTTTACTGTGACTTCTTTTTTTTTTTTTTTGTCGTTTATCGGAAGGGGTTTCACATTGAAGCCACCGCAAAAAAGGGACTCAAATATGCAACACCTAATCTATTTTCTAAGGGGAATTCTACCCTGGAATGGTGCTTTTAAGACTGGTCAGGGTTATTTATTAAATTTTTTATATATTTTAAAGTATTTGGGAATCGTGTAAATCCTTTATATAAATATAAATAAATATATATATAGATATATATAGATATATATATGAATCTATATTAGTTCATGAACTGTAAGGAGCCCGGAGAAGGCTCGGCAACTGAACCCCAAAGTTCAGTGAAGTCATTCAGAATGTTCAGCAATCATCATTTCATGAAATCGCTCGGCAGAGAATTCAAATGTCTTCACGCGAAAGTGGAATTATGCAAGTTCACACAAGACTTGGAGGAGATACGCCATTAGAGGTAGTCCTTGATTTACGGACCGCAATTGGAGGCAGAATTTCTGTCGCTGAGGGGAAATGGCGGTGCAGTGATCTGCTCCCAATTTTCTTGCCCCGGTTGTTAAAAGTGAAATGCACAGTCATTAAGCAGATCCAGCTTTCCCCATTGACTCGGCTGGTCAGAAGCCAGCTGGGAAGGTCACAACTGGCGATCACGTGACACGCCCCATTCTCGAAGCGGGGCAACCGTCATACAAATTCATACTGGTTGCCTAGCGCCTGAATTTTAATCCCACGACCCTGGAGGTGTTAACGGCGGTCGTAAGCGGGAGGACCATTCACCTTTTTTTCGGTACCATTGTAACTTCCAAACGGTCACTAAACGAATGGTTGTAAGTCAAGGATTACCTGCAGCTATCTGGTTGTTTCGAAGATACGGTAGCCTTGTTGGGTATATTGTTAGAATTTCGAAACGGTTCTGGAAGAAGCTGGGCAGTAGTTTGAGCGTTTTTAGAACTGTCCTTTTCTCAGATTGTCAGCTGTGCCAAACCCAATGAATTTACAATTGCTTTCTGCATCTTTCCTGCCCTTTCCTTTCTCAGGGCAGTGAGATGCCCTCTTTGCTGACACCTGAGGGCACGTTCTGGAACAGATCATCAGACTTCAGCTTTTCCCCCTTAAACGCGATGAGCATCTGCCAGTTCTTCAGACTCAACCGTTACCAATCTAAGACAGAGGTGACCAATCTTGGCAACGTTAAAAACCGATGGACTTCCAACTCCCAGAATTCACCGGGCGGCAATTTGCCAAGGTTGGACGCCCCATGATCTAGAACAGGGGTATCAAACTCTATTTGCGTGACGGCGAACCTATGGCATGTGTGCCGGAAGTGGCACGCAGAGCCATATCTCCGGGCACACGAGCTGTCATCCGTTGCTCCTCCAGGTGCTCCGGGCAGCTGCTCCTCCGGTTTGTGGCACATGTGGGCGCATGCACGCACACACACACATGCTCCCGTTTCGGCACTTGCTGCCAAAAAGGTTCGCCAACACTGCTGTATTTCATTGAAGGCCGCATCAGGGTTGTGTTTGACTTTGGAGGGCGTGTGCCCACGGAGGCAGGGACAAGTTTGAAGTCACTCGTGTCGGCGCCTATGGCGGCCCGAGCACTCTGCAGTGAAAACGGACTCCCAAACTCCGTTTCCTGCCACGACGGCCTCCTGCAACCCTCTGCCAACTGCGTGCGGCCCTCCCGAGCTCTGTTTCAGTTGGCAGAGGGACTGCAGGCTGGTTCTTCGCTGTTTCCAGAGCGGCCAGATCTAAGCACCCCGCGGACCAGATCTGACCCCCGGGCCTTGAGTTTGATACCCCTGATCTAGAAATATGGCTCTATATTTTCCAACCTTCTTTCTCCTCTGCCGTTTGCGTGCTCTAAATCTTTTGCAGGCCAGACGAAGGGAGTTACCAGATTACTTTGCAACTCGCCCCATTAGCTATAACCATGTCGCGCAGTCTGACTTTCTCTGTTCTAGAACATGCCTTCTAACCAGGTCTCCACGTGGAAAGTCAAGATCTCTTTTGAACTTTGCAAAATATATATATATATATCACTTGTTCACTCCTCTTTGGCTCAGACAAGTAACTCGCAAGAGATTTGCATGATGTCAGTGCATTGGCAAATGGCATTTTTAAGTAACTTCCTATCAAGAGCCTCTCGCTTTTGATGTCCTCATCCATAGTTGAATGCTTTGAATGACTTACCTCAGTGTCAATATTTTGCAATATTAAACCGGTAACCTCACAAACTCCACACACTTCATCGATGACGTGAAGTAAATGAAACGGAATGCTCTTAAAGCAACTAAACTTGCCATTAAGGATTATTTTATAGCATGAGATATTTTAGAATATTTATTCAAATGATATTTTACTCTTATACTCAGATGGTTTTTGTTTTTTTTTTCGTTTTTGGTGTTTTCTTTCTTTTTTTTTTTTTGGTTGGTTGGTTGGTTCTTTTCTTCCCCCCCCCCCCCATTTTTGTGACATGAATATTTCAGTGCTGCTTTATTTTGTTCCAATGGATTTTTTTTTGTTTGTTTGTTCGTTTGTTTCCTTGCTTGTAAATTGCCTTTTTATGGTATAAATAAAAGTCGATGGGAATTGCCGTTTATAAATTAAAATGCTTTTGAAGCACATACGCTGTCTCCAAGTTTGGATTTATTTTTCGAGAGATGCCATGTCGCTGGGCGTCTGTCACCACACCCTGCTTGGTTAAAATCACCCCGAGC
Organism: Pantherophis guttatus; assembly: GCF_059756535.1. NCBI lineage: Eukaryota > Metazoa > Chordata > Lepidosauria > Squamata > Colubridae > Pantherophis > Pantherophis guttatus. The sequence continues at coordinate 12,837,821 of NC_142078.1, read as the reverse complement.
TCATATTATGGTGTCCCCTCTATCTCCATCTATCTATCTATCTATCTATCTATCTATCTATCTATCTATCTATTTATTTATAAACCGCGATGTGGCTTGGTTTGGGGTTAGCATGCGGTTTATAAATACAACTTGGGTGTGTGGTGAAGCTGTGTTCATGGGCCTTAAGAATTCAGTTTGAGGCACTCGTTCCCAAGTGGTCGATGGAGATTCTCCATCATCCAGGCTCTGGCTGTCCCCAAAGATGATTTTTTTTTCCAAGAGGCAACTGGACTTTCTGGGTTTTTCTCTGAAGACGTTTCGCTTCTCATCCGAGAAGCTTCTTCAGCTCTGACTGGATGGTGGGGAATGGAAGGATTGATATTCCTTGCAGACAGTTGGTCATTTGCATTCTTTTTAGAGAGTCGTTGAGGTCACTTGGACCAGTGGTGAAATTTGAACCGGTTTGCTATCGGTTTCGCTGGCCGCATATGCCAGTTCGGGCGAATAGGTAGTAAAAAAAAATGCTTTTAAAAAGTTTTTTAAAAAAGTTCTGACGATCGCGCGGCACAGCTGTGATCTTGGGAACCTATTTTTTACCTTTTAAAAGCATTTATTTAATAATAAATAGGTAGTAAAAAAATGCTTTAAAAAAGAAAAAAAAAGGCTTGGACGATCACAGCTGTGCCGCACGATCATCCGAGCCTTTTTTATTTTTTTACTTTTTTAAAGCATTTTTTTTACTATCCACCCAAACCGGTAGTTAAAAAATGCTTAAAAACTAAAAAAAAAAAGTTCCAACAATTAGCTGAGCGACGTGCAATTGTGGGAACTTTTTTAACTTTTTAAAGCTTTAAATGCAAAAAAAAAAAAAAAAGTTCTGATGATCGCGTGTCGCTCAGCTGATCGTCGGAACTTTATTTTTACATTTTTTTACTACCGGTTCGGCAAACCTGTAGCATTTTTTTTTTACTACCGGTTCAGGCAAACCGGCCCAAACTGGTAGCATTTCACCCCTGACTTTGGAGGTTTATCTAAAAGTAAGGACACAGACAGACCTCCAAGTGGCCTCAACGATGCTGTCTGCAAGGAGTATAAATCCTTCCATTCCCCACCACCATCCAGTCAGAACTGAAGAAGCTTCTCGGATGAGAAGCGAAACGTCTTCGGAGAAAAATGAAGTACAGTTGCCTCTTGAAACCTCTTGGGGACCATTCCCAGAGTGGGAACACACACACACACACACACACACACACACAGAGAGAGAGAGAGAGAGAGAGAGGGAGACGGTGGTCACTTGAGGTCAGCTGTATTGTCATTTGGCAGTTCTGCGTTCAGATCACCCAGTGCTCATAACCCGTAGAGAAACAGCTCATATGGACCAAGCAAAATTCAATTCAGAATTATCTCAAGCATGGGCTTGGCATTTTAAGGACGCCTCCTCCGGTGTCTTCGGAACATGATCCGTTTAACCCCGCCGCCACTCGCTCATATTTCTGAGGTCATTCACCACTAGCTAAGAAACCCTGCTGGCTTTTTCTCGATTTGCAAAAAGGGGGAAAAAGGTCTTAAGTCACTAAATAAAAGGCCTTACAAAGCAAGCTCTTTTTAAAGGGTGAGGATTTTCAAAAGTCCATCACGGCGGGCCTAGCTCTCTCCCAGCCGAGAGTTGAACAAACCCGTGTTGTGTGTATTTCACTCACATTCTTTATCCCGGCTTGTTCAAAGAGATGAACTCGAGGCCAAGGGCACAAAGCAAACTTCCCCAACCTCAAAGGCTCAGCTTTAGGGAGAAAAAACAAAACAAAACACGGATTTGCAGCTGAACTGATCAAAGGAACACCAAGGAAAGGGCTGGCTTAAACAGTGGTTCACTTAATCAACCTTGGCTTGTTCGTAAACCAGTTTAAAGGCAATGCCTAAGATGAATCGTGGAGTGATCGTTTAGTTTGATTTAGCTGCTAGTTGAAAACTTACACCGGAGGAAAAGCAGACTTTTCTCCAACTAACAAATGATGCACTTAATTGGATAAATGGGCCAGATATTAAATCTCTCCCTTTTAAGTGCAAATTTTAAATTTTATTTATTTTATTTATTTATTTTTCATATTTGTATACCGCCCTACTCCCGAAGGACTCAGGGCGGTGAACAGCCATAATAAATACAAATACATATAGAAGTTAAAAACTATTAAGAAACAGAAATTTTAATGTGTTTTAAAATATGGGTATTTTAAATTATGGGTATTAATTCAGCCAAATTTATTTAATTCATTTTATTCGATTTTAAATTTAGTATATGTATGTGTTTTATTCCATGGCTGTTCACCGCCCTGAGTCCTTCGGGAGTAGGGCGGTATAGAAATTCAATAAATAATAAATAAATAAATAAATAAATAAAATATATCCATGATGGTGAACCTATGGCACATGTGTCACGTGGAGCCATATCTGTGGATATTTATTTATTTATTTGTTTGTTCAACTTGTATGCCGCCTTTCTCCGAAGACTCAAGGCGGCTTACAATGCATTTAAAAAACATATATAAAACTAGGGTGAGCTGTTGCATGGCCATGCGCCAACCAGCTGATTTTTGGCTGGCCCCGCCCATGCCGCCCCTCCCCTCCCAGGAGTCTCCACGCGGCCCGTTTTGGATGCCAGGTAAGCACAGGGCTCGCGTGGAGGCTCTGGGATGGTGTTTTTTGGCCTCCAGAGGGCCTCCTGAGGGGTGTGGGAGTCCGTTTTCACCCTCTGCAGGCTCCAGGAAAGCCTCTCGAGCCTGGGGAGGACGAAAAAGAGCAGATGCATGTGCTCTCCCGTTTTGGCACTCGGTGCTGAAAAGGTTCGCCGACACTGAATTGATTTTAAAATGTAACCTATAACTTAGAAACAATTTTTTTTTGAATTCCCCAAACCTTACAAAATGCGACTTTTTTCCATTATACGTATATGGTATTAATCTGCCTAAAAGAGGGCGCAGAAGTCTCACAAAGCATAATTTTATTTTATTTTTTATTTTGCCCGGAGAAAATGCTTCTTTTCTTTTTCCTTTGCGCAGGTGATGACAAGGCACGACCTAATCTATTCCTTTTTTTTTTTTTCTTCTCCTCCAACAACCTGGATAAACATTCAGGCAGTGCGTTGATGTGCCGTTGATTGAAATCAATGAGCCTACCGGGCTCAGAGATGACTTACATGCCGAATCGTGTCCTAGCTTGCCCTTCCTGTTTTTTAAGGTGGTGGTTTAGTTAATTTCTCTGGGGTTCCCGTAAGAGGGAGGACACTGGAGGTTGGTTGGGTCTGCCGGGTGCAAATTTTGAGTTTAAGCCGCTGCCTTCGCTTTTCCCATCCTGAGGTGTTCAAACCACAACTTTTTATCTCCAACGGGATTCCAGTCTGGAAAAGAGGTACTAAAATCCTCTAAAAGGATTAGAATACCTTTTTCAGGATAAAAAAAAAAATGTTCCAGATATTGATAATTGAGAACTCTTTTGTTCTCCTCCTTCCTAATTCTTCCCTTCTTCTCCTCTCCCCTCCCTCTCCCCTCCTCCCTCCCTCCCTGCCTTTCTTTCTCTCTCTCTCTTCCTCCCTCCCTTTCTTTCTCTCTCTCCTCTCCTTCCCTCTTTTTCTTTCTTTCTCTCCCTCCCTCCCTCTCCTGTTTCTTTCTCCCTCTTTCTCTCCCTCCCTCCCTCTCTCTCTCCCACCCTCTTTTTCTTCCTCCCTCCCTCCCTCCCTCCCTCCCTCCCTTTCTTTCTCTCTCCCACCCTCTCTTTCTTTCTTTCTCTCCCTCCCTCCTTTCTTTTTTCTTTCTCTCCCTCCTACCCTTTTTTCTCTCCCTCCCTCCCTCCTTCTTTCTCCCTCTTTCTTTCTCTCTCCCACCCTTTCTTTCTTTCTTTCTCCCTCCCTCTTTTCTTTTTCTTTTTCTCCCTCCCTCTTTCTCTCCCTTCCTCTTTCTTTCTCTCTCCCTCCCTCTTTCTCTCTCCCTCCCTCCCTCCTTCCCTCCCTTTCTTTCTCTCCCTCCCTCTCTCTCTCCCTTTCCCTCCCTCTTTCTTTCTCTCTCCCTCTCTTTCTTTCTCCCTCCTTCCCTCCCTCCCTTTCTTTCTTTCTTTCTCCCTCCCTCCCTCTTTCTCTCCCTCCCCCCCTCTCTCTTTCTTTCTTTCTTTCTTTCTCCTTCCCCTTCATGTAGCACCGGACGCAGGATGTTTTATCCGGTTGCCTCATTTCAGACCTCGTGCCCACCTTGCGAACTCCCCATTGCACAAGAAGGACATTGTGTCCCCCCCTTGCAGGAAACGGTGGAAGGGCCTGTTCAAAAACGGAGGTGAACTTCACCCAGGGATACTGAGACAGGTAGACTTCAACCTGTAAGCAAACATTCCTGCTCGGTGCTTACACAGAGTCTTACTTGCTAGAAATGTGTTGCGAGCTCTTCCTAAAATTAATTTTGTTCCACCGGGAAGCGAGGTGATGAAACGTATTCCTGTTCTGCAGCTGCGAAATTAAAACAAATTTGAAGCCTTAACTTTGAAATACGTCTCTACCTGTGGCAGGTGAAAGAATGCAACTCCAATACAGATTATATTCTCCGTCCAAAATTAATTCAGTATTTATCGGCAAGAAAATCTAAACCCTGAATTAATTATATGTGTAATCTATTACTTAAACGCAGGTACCCCCCCTCGATTTACAACTGCCATTGAGCCCACACTTTCGGTTGTTTCAAGTGAGACATTGTTAAGCGAGTTTTGCCCCACTTTACAACCTGTCTTGCCGCAGTTGTGAATCACTGCAGTTGATCATTTAGTTAACACGGTTGTTAAGTGAATCTGACATCCCCCGTTGAGTTTGCTTGATAAAAGGTCTCAAAAGGGGATCACGTGACCCCCCCAGACGTCATAAATATGAGTCAGTTGCCAAGCGTCGTTAAGTGTGAAAATCGATCGTAAGTCACTTTTTTCAGTGCCGTCGTAACTTTGAAAAGGTCACTAAATGAACGGTTGTCAGTCAAGGACTACCTATATGTACATTATAAGAAAGGTAACCAACAGGTACTTGTTTTGGGGAACAAAACAGAAATTTATTTCCAAATAAATCAATCGCAAGCTCATTCGCTCATCGCAAAAAAACTTGAATTATTTTAATTATTTTCCTTTACATTTTAATTGCCCCTGAATATGTCTGATATTTGAGCCTGACCACCAAGCCAAATAACTTTCCCCAAAAAGAAGAATCTGTGGATGGGAAAATTTATTTTATTTGTTCATTTTTTTTTCTCATGGACCACTAGAGGGAGTAGAGAAATCTACCATTATTTTTTCTTTGCTCCCCCTTCAACCTAATTGCAGGGAATTTCACATGGCAACAACCTCATAGGGTGTGGGTTGCAAATGGTTTTTGTAGCCGTCATCTGCCAAAAAAAAGAAAAAAAGAAAGAAAGGGGAAAAAAAGCTTTTTCTAAGCTTCTGAAAAACATGCATTGTTCGGGCACGATGGTCCTTTGTCTGCATTTGTTAATATACAAAGATGCCCTGTGCGATTTCATTTAGTTTCCCCTCCCTACTCCCTTTACAATAACAGAGGAATATGCAGGAGATATTTCTTCCCTCCCTTTCCTTCTCCCTCTCTCTCTCCCTCTCCCCTCTTCCTCTCTCCCTCTTCCTCTCCCACCCTCCCTCTCTCCCTCCCTTTCCTTTCCCCCTCTCCCTTTCCCCTCTTCCTCTTGCTCTCCCACTCTCCCTTTCCTTTTCCCTCTCCCTCTTCCTCTCCCACCCTCCCTCCCTTTCCTTCTCCCTCTCTCCCTCTCCCCTCTTCCTCCCCCACTCCTTTTCTTTCTCCCTCTCCCTCTCTCGCTCTCTCCCACCCTCCCTCCCTTTCCTTCTCCCTCTCCTTCTCCTCTTCCTCTCTCCCTCCCTGTTCCTTTCCTTCCCTTTCCCACTCTCTCTTCCTCTCCTCTCTCCCTATTCCTCCCTTTCCCTCTTCCTCTGTCCTTATTCCTCTCCCTTTTTCTCTCCTTTCCTCCCTCTTTCCCTCTCCTTTTCCCTTCCTATCCCTGTCCCCCTCCTTCCCTCTCTCTCTCTCTCTGCCTCTCTCTCTCAAAAGCTATTTTTCACCCCAGGGTGTCATGGAGGTGAATCACACAGCTAAAACGCTCATATTTCTTTCTCAAAATACCCAAGCACTCGTTTTATGGGGAAAAAAGGATGGCCATTACCTATTCACTAGCTATGATTGATGGAAGGCATTAAGCGTTCCTTCTGGCTGCTTCCAGAGATGACAGGTGTCCCCAGGTGTCCAAGGTGACATCAGCTGTAAATGCCAATGTAAGATTTTATAAACCACAGACGTGTCCCCGAGAAGACCCATCTCTTCCAATCATTGCTCAAGCAAACTGCAGGTAGTCCTTGACTTACAACAGCTCGTTTAGTGACCCCGTTCGAAGCGACAACAGCACTAAAAAAAAATATAACTTGGGACCGTTCCTCGCACTTACGACCATGGCAGCGTCCCCATAGTCAGAGGATCAAAATCCCAGATGCCGATTCATGTTTATGACGGTTGCAAGTGTCCTGGGGTCACATGATTCCCTTTTGCGACCACCTGACCGTCAAAGTCAAGATTCACTTAATCTTGGGCGTGGCAGGGGAAGGATACTGCGAAATCTCCATTCCCTCCCCACTCCTGGGGTAAGGATATTGCAAAATCCCCATTCCCTCCCCACTCCTGGGGTAAGGATATTGCAAAATCTCCATTCCCACCACACTCTGGGGCCAGCCAGAGATGGTATTTGCCGGTTCTCCAAACTGTCTCAAAATTTCCGCTACCGGTTCTTCAGAACCTGTCAGAACCTGCTGGATTTCACCCTTGCTCCGAGCCCTTCCAGAACAAGGCTGCTAGACCTCTCAAAATCAATGCAATTATATTTGTGCTTCGAAAGCCTCGCTGATTATCTTGCCACGATGTTTGGCAAAAGTTTTGTTGTTTTTGAGCCTTTTCCTATTGTCTAAATGCTCCTGGAAGCACGAAGCTGAGAACACCAGCCTGAAGATGACGAATGAGACTTCGTCGAAACGTCACCAAGACACTTCCAATTTTACGTGGGAGAAGACCCGAATAACCAAAGACCTACATACAAACACCCGCGAAAACCTGAGAAAACAAATATATATATATATATATATTAGTATGTGTATATATATATACACACACACTAAAAAGGCACCATTTTTAGGTGTTAAAAGAGTTCCTGAAATAAGTGTCACTGATCTCATATCGCTGTTCTCGCTGCACAAGAAGAAAACTGTAGTGTTGTTGCTAAAATGGGGACAGTTACTAATAAGGAGTTTGTTTTCTAACAAGTTCAGTCGGGTTTAGTTCTAAGAGTATATATAAAGCATTTGAGACTCTAAATGCTTCACCGACAGCCATGACTGAGACTGAGATAAGCAAGAAGATGAAAAAGCTGTCTTAATAATGAAAACAGTCCCTCTTTGCAGGCTTCTGCGGGAGTCTGAAAAAAAACTCAACACGTGGCTGCTTTAAAGAGTTGACTCATTAAAGTCGATGCGATTCTTTCTCCCTCCCTCCCTCCCTCCCTCCCTCTCTCTCTCTCTCTCCCTTGGCCTGGAAAGAAAAAGTCCTTCCACCTGATTTTCTTGGAAGCTCTGCATCTTTATCACATGGATTAAAGGTTGAAGATAAGAATTGCAACCGGCTAATATTCCATTCCATTACGATCACGTTTTCCTCTTCGGTTTAAATTGCTACCCGTGGCCATTTTTATTAGGTATCTGCTCTTTCTACGCTCTGTGGCGTAGAAAGCAGCTCCTCACCGAAGCGGAAACGGAGATTACGAATCGGAGCGAACTTGAAATTGGCCTGGTGGTTAAGGTACCAGGCTAGAAAAAAAAAAGGGAGACTGGGAATTCTAGTTCTGCCCTCGCCGTGAAAGCCAGCTGGGTGTACTTTGGGCCAGCCGAACCACCTCGCAGGGTTGTTCTTGTAGGGGGGAAATAAGAGGATATTTTCACCCCCTCGAGTTATTTGCAAAAAAAATAAGGCACAATACAAATAAATAAACGACGGAATTGAGGGCATTGAAATTGAGTGCCAGAGAATTCCAAGTTTCCTGATTTTTATTATTCATCCTTTTCTCTCTCTCTCTCTCTCTCGTTCCCCTTCTCCCTACTCCATGAGTAGGAAGGGAATTACCAGAAAACGCAGGATTTTGTACTTTAAACCACTCTTTGCTCTTGCTAATCACATTTCCTGTTTGCAGCTTCCTTCGCGGTGTACCTGCCCCAGAGCAGGAAGTAAACATGGAATTCCCAATGAATTCTAGACAAAATATTCCTCCGCATTTTATTTTGGTTTAATGCAATGTAATATAAAACAGACTTTTTATATTCAGTCCCCACGGTTTTGGTCGTTCCATCCTTTACCAGGGACCACTTTCTATCTTCCTTTTGTTTCAAAGAGCAGCAGCTTTACGACGTTGAAGGATATATTGTTTGTTTATACCGGGAGAAACCAACCAACTCGAGACTCGTCTGTCATGTGCGCCGAAAATATATGCGATGCAGGACAAGTAGTCGAACAGGATGTTAACACATAACTAATCTTGGCCGTTTTCCCAGGAGATGCCTGCAATTTTTATCTGCTTGATTTGCAACCATCATGTCATTTTAAGTCAACGTACAAGATTTTGACATTTGTAGGATTCTTCGAATTTCTGGGATCCTGACTAATGTCAAATATATATATATATATATATATATATATATATACGTGCACCTGTGCTTAGCTTGTTCTAGGGCAGGTAAGTTTTTCGGGTTTTGGGGTGCTCCATCCCCGGAGGTTTTCAAGAAGACTGGACAGCCATTGGTCCAGAATGGTACAGGTAATCCTCAAGTTACAACGGTTTGTTCAAAGTTACACCGGCCTGGAAAAAAAGTGATTTATGGGCATTTTTTTCACACTTAATGACCGTTGCAGCATCCTCATGTTGCAACGTTCCCTTTTGCGACCTTCTGACAAGCAAAGCTTGGAGGGATATTTTTGGGGAGGTTCTAAGACTTCTTAGAAGTCTCGGGCTCCTTGGTTATTTTTTGCTGTCCGTGGGATCCCTAAGAGTCACCTTCCACACCAACATTCAGAGGCGTCCTCCCTTCTCCGATCGGCCCTTTTCAGAGTCTGTGTTTTCTGGCACTTTCCGGGATCCTCTGCCTGTCATCTGCAGGTCTTCCTGCAACCACGTAGCTAGAAGAACTTCTCCAGAAGGATCTGCCCCAACTTGGTCTTCCAGTGGTGCCCCCATCACCACTGTAACTGAATCCACTGAGCCTGTTGTGGATTGCCTTCCTTCCTCCCTTGTATCTCTCCTCCCTTCCTTTCTCTTCATCTCTCCTTTCCTTGCCCTCCATCTCTTCCTTCCTCTCCATCTCTCCTTCCTTCCTTGTATCTCTCCTTCCTCCTTTCCTCTCCATCTTTCCTTCCTTCCTTTCCTCCCTCCCTTGTATCCTCTTCCTTCCTTCCTTTCTCATCATCTCTCCTTCTTTCCTTGCCCTCCATCTCTTCCTTCCTCTCCATCTCTCCTTCCTTCTTTCCTCTCCATCTTTCCTTTCTTCCTTTCCTCCCTGCCTTGTATCTCTCCTCCCTTCCTTTCTCTTCATCTCTCCTTCTTTCTTTGCCCTCCATCTCTTCCTTCCTCTCCATCTCTCCTTCCTTCCTTTCCTCCCTGCCTTGTATCTCTCCTCCCTTCTTTTCTCTTCATCTCTCCTCCTTTCCTTGCCCTCCATCTCTCCTTCCTTCATCCCTTGTATCTCTCCTTCCTTCCTCTCCATTCCTTCCTTCCTTCCCTCCGTCCCCCCCTTGTATCTCTCCATTCCTTCCTTTCCTCCCTCCCTCCCATGTATCTCTCCTTCCTTTTTCTTCATCTCTCCTCCTTTCCTTGCCCTCCATCTCTCCTTCCTTCATCCCTTGTATCTCTCCTTCCTTCCTCTCCATTCCTTCCTTCCTTCCTTCCCTCCGTCCCTCCCTTGTATCTCTCCATTCCTTCCTTTCCTCCCTCCCTCCCGTGTATCTCTCCTTCCTTTTTCTTCATCTCTCCTCCTTTCCTTGCCCTCCATCTTTCCTTCCTTGCTTGTATCTTCCTTCCTTCCTTCCTTCCTTCCTTCCTTCCATCCATCCATCCATCCATCCATCCGGGCCTTCTCCAGGAACCCAGATCTTTCCCTCCGTCGACCCCCCTTCCCCCGATGACCTTCCACCAAGTCCCCCACCTCCCAACATCTCAAGAGGATCACCTAATAATCGCTCGCAGGGCTGCTGGCTTGCTTGCTTCCCTTCCTCTTCCCCGGAGACCCCCGGGAATCCATCCCCACCTTGCAACGCGGGGGTGTGGGCGCGGGTGCCTGCGCCTTTGCGCGCAAAACCCCACCGAGCAGCTGCGCAACCACCGCAGCCCCCCTTCCATCCAACCCCCTCGCCCCCCCCCGACCCCAACCCAAAGCCGGTTGCAAAAGCCCGGCCGGTGCAAAGATTTGCAAAGCGGGGCGCGCGGCTGCTGCCTCCCCTGGGCGAGCCTTCCGCCCTCCGCGCCCCCTCCCTCCGTGCCAACGGCCGCTGCTGCCGCCGCTGGGCTGTTCCATTCCAACCGCCCCACCTCCCCCCGCCCGCAGTTTCCCAAGGTTTTTTTTTTTTTCTCTCTCTCTCTCTCTCTCTCTTGCGCATTCGGGGCTTCATTTGCCTCCGCCCGCCCCCCGCGCCTCGCCATTGGCCGCCGGCGCCCGAGCCCGCGCGGGGACTGGGGAGGAGGCGCTGTCGCTCAAACGCCCGCCGCCGCCGCCGTCGCCGTCAGCGCTCGCCGTAGCTTGAAAGCTTAGCCGCCGCCGCCGCTTCTCTGCCCAGCCCGGAGAGCAGCACCGGCGGCCTTGTGAGGGGCGGCGGCGGCCGGGAAGCGGCTCTTTCCGTCCCGCGCAGGTAGGGGGAGGACAGGGGGGGCTTCCCTGGTCCGGCGGCCCCTCCCTCCCTTCCTTCCTCAGGTGAGCCAGCCAGGCGCGCCGCCCTCCCCCCTCCCTCGCGCTTGACTGACAGGTGGGGGGAGGGTCCAATCCTCGCGCAAGACCCGGCCTCGCCCCTCCTCACTGTCGCCGTTGCTTCTCTTCTCTTCCCCCCCCCTCTTTCCTTATTTGCACGCAGCTGTGCAGGCGTGTCGTTGCAGGTCTGTCTCTGCTCTCCTCCCCCCTCTCCCCCCCCCGGCCTTCTTTTGCAACCCCCTCCCCCACCCCTGGCATCCCCTTCCCCTGCTGAGCTGACCTTCCCAACGCCCCTCCCCCCACATCCCCGGGGTGGGTCTCTGTGGCTTCTCTTCAGGCATCCCTGGGGGGAGGGCGCCCCTGGTGGATTTCATGATTTCCCCCCCCCTCCCGAGTGATTGGAGAGTGGCTTCTGGGTGGGGGGGGGGTATGTGTGGGATGGTGTGGGGGGGGGAAACGGTCACTGGTGGGCTAGGGGGGCGTTGGGTTGGGTTGGGTTGGGTTGGGTTGGGTTGGGTTGTATTGGGTTGGGTTGGGTTGTATTGGATTGGGTTGAGTTGGGTTGGGTTGGGTTAGGTTGGGTTGCATTGTATTGGATTGGGTTGAGTTGGGTTGGATTGTATTGGGTTGGGTTGGGTTGGGTTGGGTTGGGTTGGGTTCAGTGGTGAAATCCAATTTTTTTTTCTACCGGTTCGGTGGGCGTTGGCTTGGTGGGCATGGTGTAGTGTGGCTTGGTGGGCATGGCAGGGGAAGGATACTGCCAAATCCCCATTCCCACCCCACTCGGGGGCCAGCCAGAGGTGGCATTTGCCGGTTCTCCGAACTGTTCAAAATTTCCGCTACCCGTTCTCCAGAACCTGTCAGAACCTGCTGGATTTCACCCCTGGTTGCGTTGGGTTGGGTTGGGTTGGGTTGGCCACCCATCTCATCCAAGAATCTCTGGGTGGGCCTGACAACAGGCATGATTTCCTATGATGGCTATTCTATATTCCAGGGGTTCTCCACCTGTGGCCTGCAGACCCCTGGGGGGCGCCCGTGAGGTCATCACACAGGGTTCCTCAAGGGCTTGAAATGTTGTCATTTAAATCTTGAGTCAAGTCTTGGTGGTCCATGGCCACAAAAGGTATTTAAAGTGGGGGGGTGTCTGTGGTGAAGAAGAGCTTCAGAACCACAACATCTTGTTTTTCTCCTTTCTGTATTGTGTTAATATGATTTGTGTTGTGTTATTATTTTGGCTAATATTATTAATATTACGGGTGTTGCATCCATCTAGGCGGATGGCTCATACGCTCATTGCTAAGGGGCATTTCAGGTTCTCCAGTTCACGTGTGGCCTTTCCGTGCAGGGTTTTTGATTTGATTTGCATTTTATTTTTGTAAAGGTTGAGGCATCTAGCTACCCATTTTACCCGAGTGACTCTGGGGTGGTGCGCTAGGGACTCTCTTATTTGTGCCTGGGCCTGTGTAATCTTTGCGAGGCAGGCTTTGTAGATTTGGGTTTAAAGTTTGGGTGGGCAAGGCGTGTTGGTCTCTCACTTGGCTTGGTTGAAAGCTTCTGTAGAAAGTGGCACTGCTGTTTCCTTCGGTTTGCTTTGATTGGTCACCCCTGGAGTCATTCAAACGACTCTGGTTGGCTCAGAATAGCCCTAAATGTTATTGTACATTCTAATGTTCTTCTGTATTTTTCTATATTCTATCCTTCTTCTCCTCCTCCTCCTCCTCCTCCTTCTTCTTCTTTTCCTCTTCCTGTGCTTATTTCTGCTGCACCTGTTCTTTCGTTGGGTATTTTTCTATATTCTATCTTCTCCTCCTCCTCCTCCTCCTCCTTCTCCTCCTTCTCCTTTCCTTCTCCTCCTCCTACTCCTCTTCTTCTTCTCCTCCTCCTTCTTTTCCTCTTCCTGTGCTTATTTCTGCTGCACCTGTTCCTTATTTGGGTATTTTTCTATATTCTATCATCTCCTCCTCCTCCTCCTCTTCTCCTCCTCCTCCTCCTCCTCCTCCTCCTCCTTCTTCTCATCCTTCTCCTTTCCTTCTCCTTCTCCTCCTCCTCTTCTCCTTCTCCTCCTTCTTCTCTTCCTCCTTCTCCTCTTCCTGTGTTTATTTCTGCTGCACCTGTTCCTTAGTTGGGTATTTTTCTATATTCTATCTCCTCCTCCTCCCCCTCCTCCCCCTCCTCCCCCTCCTCCCCCTCCTCCTCCTCCTCCTCCTCCTCCTCCTCCTCCTCCTCCTCCTCCTCCTCCTCTTCTTCTTCTTCTTCTTCTTCTTCTTCTTCTTCTTCTTCTTCTTCTTCTTCTCCTCTTTCTCCTCCTCCTCTTCCTCCTTCTCCTCCTCCTCTCCTCTTCCTGTGTTTATTTCTGCTGCACCTGTTCCTTAGTTGGGTATTTTTCTATATTCTGTCTTCTTCCTCTTTTTTCCCTTCTTTCTTTCTTTCTTCTTCTTTCCTGTGTTTGTTTCTGTTGCGCCTGTCTATGACACCTGTCATAGAGACCAGCCTTCGGTGGAAGACTCTTGTGGTTTACAACGAATCCTCATCTTATAACAGTTCATTTAGTGGCCATTCAAAGTTACAATGACACTGAAAATGCGACTTACGACCATTTTTCACACTTACGACCATTGCCTCTTCCCCGCGGTCACATTATCAAAATTTGGATGCTGGGCAAGTTAGTCATGTTTATGAAGGTCGCAGTGTGTGTGGCCCCCCCCCGGATCACTTGACCCCTTTGGTGACCAAGTAACATCAATTGGGGAAGCCTGATTCACTTAACAACTATGTGACTAACTTAACGTCTGCAGTGATTCCCTTAACGGCCGTGGCAAACAAGGTCAGAAGACGGGATGAAACTCTCTTAACCTATGTCTCCCTTAGCCATAGAAATGTTGCGCTCAATTCTGGTTGTAAGTCAAGGAATAGCTCTATTGCTAAGGAGCAATAGAATTTCTCAATCGTGGTCAAGTCAAGGTCGTAAGTCAAGGAATAGCTCTATTGCTAAGGAGCAAGATTTCCTCATTGTGGTTATAAGTCAAGGAGTAGCTCTATCGCTAAGGAGCAAGATTTCCTCGATTGTGGTCATAAATTAAGGAATATCTTTATCGCTAAGGACCATTTTGGGCCTGTCACTTTCACCTACGTGGATTTTTTTTTAATATGTATGTATGTATGTATGTATGTATGTATGTATGTATATATGTATGTAGGTCTTTGGTTATTCGGGTCTTCTCCCACGTAAAATTGGAAGTGTCTTGGCGACGTTTCGACGAAGTCTCATTCGTCATCTTCAGGCTGGTGTTCTCGGCTTCGTGCTTCTAGGAGCAAGGCATGGTTGGGCAATCACATTGCTCCTAGAAGCACGAAGCCGAGAACACCAGCCTGAAGATGACGAATGAGACTTCGTCGAAACGTCGCCAAGACACTTCCAATTTTACGTGGGAGAAGACCCGAATAACCAAAGACCTACATACAAACACCCGCGAAAACCTGAGAAAACATATATATATATATATTTACATTTATGATTTATAGAGCCATCTATTTCCTACAAGTGACTTTGGGTGGTGGGAGCTTAGCAAGATGATTTAACAATTTGTCTCTGTACGTGTGCAATGTTTGTAATGCAGACTTTCGGGATTTCTGTTTAAAGTCTGGGTCAGTCTGGCATGTTGCCAGCTCCCTCTGGCTCGGTGGGCTTCTGCAGTCGTTGTGCTTGTTTGTGTGTTTCCTGGATTTGCACACCTACCGATGTCACCCAACTCTGAGTTGGTTTTTCACAACAGATATTCATATTCCATAGGATTTATTTTGCTTCCCTCGGTTATCTTTCATTCTTCCGCCTACTCAGCAAGACAGTCCAGAGTCTAGCCTTACAAAGGATTGTATAAATTTACATGTGTTTACACGTAGCACAGGGGAGTCCTATACTTGCAACGATCTGTTTAGCGACCGTTCCAAGTTACAACCTCACTGGAAAAAGGGACCCACGGCCACTTTTCACGCTTATAATTAAATTAAATTACAAGCATTTCAGCGTTCCCATAGCTACGTGATAAAAATTCCGATGCTTCATATTTATGACGGTTGGGGCGTCCTGGAGTCAGCCGATTATAAATGTTAAAATGTAATTTTTATGGATTTGTAAACACCGCTGGGGAAAGCTCTCCCAATGTAGCTTCTGTCGTAACTCTCAAAACGGAAGCGAAGGTGTCTCTTCTCTTGGAAAAACAGAGTTCAGGTAAATCCGCGACTTACGAAAGTTCATTTAGCGACCGTTTTGCATACATTTCCCCTATACAGGTCGTCCTTGACTTACGACAGCTCGTTTAGTGACCGTTCAAAGTTTGGTCTAGTGGTTCAGCTGAGCACCAGGCCAGAAAGAGGGCGATCGAGAGTTCTTAGGCGTGAAAGCTGACGGGGCGGGGGGGGGAGTGGTGACTTTGGGCCAATCACCAGGAGATCGGGAGTTCTAGTGCCATAGCCCGGCCCACCTCACAGGGCGGTTGTAAGGAAAACAGGAAGAGGAAGGTGTATAGGATAGGTTCCCTGCCTTAAGTTCCTTTGTAAGAATAATAAAGGCAAGAATACAAAATAAAATATGTTGCAGGTAAACAAGTTAGATCATAATATATGAAAAGCAGGTTGGCCACATCTCATTACTTGTCCATCCCAATGAGCACATTGGCTTCCTGTATAGTTAAAAACCTCCATCTCTGTAGAAGAAGTAGGGAGATTGAAGGAAGGGAGAAGGAGAGAGAGGAACAGAAGAAAGGGAAGAGGAGAGGAAGAAAGAAAAGGGAAATAAGAGTAGGAGAGAAGGTTAGAGGGAATGAAGGGAGAAGGGGGAGAAAGAAAAGGGAAGTAGAGAAGGAATAAGAGAGGAGGAAAAAAGAAGAAGGTAGAAAGGATAAAAGAAGGGAGGGAGAGGAAGAGAAAGAAGAAAGATTGCTGTAAAACAAAAAAAAGATGAAATGGAAGAAAGGCATCCCCGAACCTGTTTAAATATATTAAGATAAAGAATGAATTATTTAAAAAAAATTAAAGGAGAATGTGTACGATTAAGAATGGAAAAAAATAGAATTTGAGGGTGAAAGAAGATCCTGTTTATAGAAATAAGAATAGAATCTTGCAGCAATTTTAATTTTATCCTCGCCTTTCAAAAAAAGAAAAGAAATAAGAATAGAAAAATTAAGATTGGATTAACAAATAATGGAAAAAGAACACTTTGGCAGAAACTAATTAAGTAAAATAAACTTGGATAGGATAAATTGTATACGATGTGATATGATATGGTCAATACTCTGTTTCAAAAAAATATGTGGGTGTGTATTGGGGTGGGGGAAACTAATAAAACTTGTCAAAAGAAAACAAACAAAAAACACTGTTTTTGTGAAATCCCAAAAGTGACAGATAACACGTGTCCGTTTTTCAAAATCTACATATTTTCGTCACGTATTCTGGACACCTCGTTATCTGTTTGTGCGACATCGGATTTCAGTCCGTGGCCTACATCTTAGGCTATTCTCACTTGCGTCAAAATAGCTAAGGAGCGTAAAATTTCGTATTTGGCTCAATTCTAGTTCTCTCCCCCTCCATGACTGTAAAAAAAAAAAAAATCTCACCTACGACAGGTGTCGCCCTATTGTTCGTTTCAGCTGATTAATAATTTATACATCCCCTACTCTACGGTGCCACCCCAACACACCTGGGTTAAAGATGACAAGAAACGGAAGCACCGTGAAATCCAATAAGGTTTAGTTATTATATAAAAAGACAGTGCAGCATGGAAGTGCACGGCTGGGGTTGAGTCCTTGGTGCTGCTGGTTTTCTTCCAGACGTTTCACGACCCAACTACCCAACATCATCCGTGCTAGAAGGGAGTGGGGTTTGCTCTCATTTTATATATTACTGTAGCGGCTTACCCTGTCCCGCTGTTGGGAATGTGGGGGTTTTCCCTCCCCTCCTTCATAGTTCCTTGATTAGGGTATTGTTTTCTGCTTGATCGTTTGTCTGGTACTAATCCCTGCTTATCTGGGTTTCTCTTTCTGTAGAGTCTGTGTTGCTCTCTCAGCTTGGTGGTTTTCTTGCAGACGTTTCATTACCCAACTAGGTAACATCATCAGGGCTAGAAGGCGGTGTGGTTTGTGGAGTGGAAGAAGAGGAGGAGGAAGGAGGACTGTGGCGTTCTTAGTGCTCTCTGAGCTTGGTGGTTTTCTTACAGACGTTTTATTACCAAACTAGGTAACATCATCAGTTGCTAGGGCGCAGCTGATGTTCTAATTTATTTCTTTTATATATATATATATATATATACATGTAGAAATGTAGACTGATGAAGGGGAATAATAACTGTGTTTGGAGCTATTAACCCAAGGAAAGGGTTTTTTTTTAAAAAAAATATCTTTATTATCATTCATATCTTTTTGCATTTTCATGGCTATTCAATTGAGTCAGTTTTTTAAATTTGTTTTATCCACTGGATAGCATGAATTTGCATTTTCTTATTTGGTTTCTAACGTGAGTCAGCACAATGCAGGATTGTTGTTATCTCAACAAAATGTTTGTCTTTCTACTCTTGACTGATACATTAACTTTGTATCATTCCGGTGAGTAATAGCAACCTATGTTTCACCTATTGTTTGCAAGAAATTTGGGAACAACATAGAGACAAACTTACGAAGAAGAAAAAAAAAAAAAACACAGACACACACACAGGGTATTTGTTAAGGGGACTGACAATCTTTTAAAAGAGTCAGCTTGAATTCTTTGCTTAAGAGAGTACGGGATCTCTCTTGTCGTGCTTATATTTTTCACGCCCTTTCAAAAAAATCCGAAATATATAGGCTGATTAAGAGGAGCATTTTGCAACGTTAGACATCTACTTCAATAACTACTGTTATTCTGTGATTAATTTTGTGCACCCCAGGCCCTCCTTGACTTACCACGGTTCTTTTAGAAATGACGACGCTGAAAAATATAAAGTGATTTACGACCGGTCCTCATACTTATAACCGTCGTAGCATCCCACCATAGTCAAATGGTCAGAGTTTGGGCGCTTGGCAAAACTGATCAGTTTGTGACGGTTGCAATTTGTGGCCTTCCGGCATTCGGCAAATGAAGCCAATGCAGGAAGCTAGATTGACTTTTAAGAGCCCCGTTATTCGCTTAAGGACCGCAGCGCAGGGTCATAACATTGGGCCCGACTCACTTAACAAATCGCTCTTGTTTAACCACCAAAATCGTGGAATCTTTTGGCGTGTTCCCTTTAAGGCAAGAGAAAGAATTCAAATTTTATTGAATGCAGAGCACACGATTGCAATGATAGACTGTACCAGCTGGAATTTAACAGTGTCGGTTTACATTTTTATGTGTGTGTGTATGTGTTGATTGCACGTTGGAAAAGAAGATTTTGTGGTGGACCTTTAATTGTTCGCATCCTTAAGAGACCGATCAGATGAATTTTTAATGGAAGATGCAATTTCCAGCATGCCAGAATTAGAATTCAGAACATCTTGAATTCAGCTCGCCCAAATGTCTCTCTTTCCTTATTATTGTAAAGCGTCTTGGAACAAGTTCGGGATAAAAATTTATATTTCAAATTTTAAAAAAAACAAAACAAAACACGAGCAATGGGAGGCACGGGGTGTGATAACACATTTAGTTCCAGTTGCTTGTTGACAAGAAAGGCTGACTAAGTATAGTTTGGAAGGGAGCGTTTAATTTAGGGTTTTGTCAATCGCGTTATTTTTAAGTTGAATGCCTGGCAGTCTGCAGTGGAGGGTCGCTGCATTGAGTAGGATCATTAGGAATTTGTGTATATTATTTGCGGTGCCCAAAATAGCATCAGTAGGAGTTATGCTGCAGAGCTTCGGATAATCACAGCTAGCATTTTGAAATGTGGGTACGCGTGAAGCTGTTGAAGATTTATGTGGTCTCCTGGGATGGATGGATGGGAGGAAGGAAAGAGATCGGGAGGGAAGGAGGGAAGAAAGAAGGGAGAAGGGAAGGAAGGAGCTGGAAAGAAGAGGGAGGGAGGGAAGGAAGGAAGGAGATGGGAAGAAGAGAGAGGAAGGAAGGAATAGGAAGAAGAGAGGGAGGGAGGAAGAATGGGAAGAAGAGGGAGAAAAGGAAGGAAACAGGAAGAAGAGGGAGGGAGGAGGAAAATGGGAAGAAGAGGAAGGGAAGGAAGGAAGATGGGAAGAAGAGGGAGGAAGGAAGGAAGGAAGGGGAAGAAGAGAGAGGGAGGAAAGGAGGGAGGGAGGAGAATGGGAAGAGAGAAGAAGGAAGGAAGGAATGGGAAGAAGGGAGGGAGGGAGGAAATGGGAAGAAGAGGGGGGAAGGAAGAAGGAGATGGGAAGAAGAGAGGAAGGAAGGAATAGGAAGAAGAGAGGGAGGGAGGAAGAATGGGAAGAAGAGGAAAGGAGGGAGGAAGAATGGAAAGAAGAGGAAGAGAGGGAGGAAGAATGGGAAGAAGGAAAGGAGGGAGGAAGGAAACAGGCAGAAGAGAGGGAGTGAGGAAGAAAATGGGAAGAAGAGGGAAGGAAGGAAGGAGATGGGAAGAAGAGAGAGGAAGAAAGGAAAGAATGGGAAGAAGAGAGAGGGATGGAAGGAGGGAGGAAGGAGAATGGGAAGAGAAAAGGAAGGAATGGGTAGAAGGGAGGAAGAATGGAAGGGGAGGAAAGGAGGGAGGAAGGAAACAGGAAGAAGGGAGGGAGGGAAGGAAAGAGAATAGGAAGAAGAGAGAAGAAGGATGGAAGGAGTTGGGAAGAAGAGGGAGGGAATGAAGGAAGGAGCTGGGAAGAAGAGGGAGGGAGGGAGGAGAATGGGAAGAAGAGAGAAGGAAGGAATGAGAAGAAGAGGGAGGGAGGAGGGAAGAATGAGAAGAGGAGGAAGGGAGGGAGGAAGGAAACAGGAAGAAGGAAGGGAGGAAGAAAAATGGAAAGAAGAGGGAGGGAGGTAGGAAGGAAGGAAGGAAATATACATACACTGCCGTAGTATCCTTTGCTATGTGAGAGAATGGTTGATGTTTGCTGACAAGGCCCCTGTTTTATAAATGGGGGATGCATTATTTTATAGGCCATCATTATGTATTAATAGTTGTAAATTTCAGGGGTGTTTAAGCAAGGCGGGGAAGCTGAACGTTGTAGATTTTTGACTGAATTTAGTTGTCTTCACTCTTCCTGTTGCGGGGCAGTGGAACAGTGTCACGATTTATCTCCCTAATTGTTAATACCGACATCCCTTTGATTTGTAAAATAAAATTGCCTGCCAGGTTGAAGATAAGTTACTCGGTTCGAGTCCCACTGGGGTGGGGGTGGGGAACGTCCCTTATTTGTGTTTTCAGGATAACGTATAATATCACAACAAAACGAGTGAGTAACCAACACTCCCAGCGCAGAGACGGGCAGTTATTTTGTGCAACCTTTTGTATTTCTGGAGACTTGGGAGCGCAGGCAAAGCTAACACTGCCTCGATGACTCCATGTCACGAATATTCTATATTGTGAAATACGACGAGGACTATGCGCGGAGTTTCACGGTCTGCCGAGCGAGCCAATAGAAAGGCATGTTTTAACATGATAAATTTTGCAACCTGCAAATGTTACCTTGTGCAAAAGGAGGAAGCTAAAACCCGGCCATAAGAAAGAAAGAAAGAAAGAAAGAAAGAAAGAAAGAAAGAAAGAAAGAAAGAAAGAAAGAAGGAAGGAAGGAAGGAAGGAAGGAAGGAAGGAAGGAAGGGGAAGGAAGGAAGGAAGGAAGGAAGGAAGGAAGGAAGGAAGGAAGGAGAAGGAGAGAGTACAATGGATCCTAGGACTGCGAAATCTGTAGTTCGTGGGAATATCGGCAAGCCAAAATTATCCCTAAATTATCCACCGTGCTGAAATTTGAGATAATCTCCCTTTGCAAGCCGAGTTCATTTATTCGGAAATCACCAAGGGATTTTGGGTAAGTTTTTTCTCTCTCTCTCTCTCTCTGAGTCAGGGGGCTGCCTTGAGTTAAAACTGGCTTTAAAATCGACAGAAATTGTACTCATTGGAAACTCCGGTGGAATTGAGGAGAGTTGTTTAATTGTATTTAGAAGCTCTGTGCCACAACAGTTTTATTTCTTCTCCAGGGAACTTGTTCAGCTTGAAGACCCAGATTGTTGGGGGGGCAAGAGGCTGACTCTGTAAACCGCTTAGAGAGGGCTGTAAAAGCACTATGAAGCGGTATATAAGTCTAAGTGCTATTGCTAAGTTAAACAGGGTGCAGGTGATCCTCAGCGTACAACCATTCATTTAATGACCGATCAAAGTTGCAACGGCCCTGGAAAAAAGAAGGGGGGCTTAACAACTGCTTTTCACACCTGCGACTGTTGCGGTCACGCGATCGAAATTCAGACGCTGGGCAACTGGCATGTACTTAACGCCTGTTGCGGTGTCCTAGGTTTGCACAAAATCTCCTATTGTGACCACCTGATTGGGAAGCCAGATTCACTTCACCACCCTGTTGCTAACTCAGTGACTAAGACGCCGAGCTTGTCGATAAGAAAGGTCGGAGGTTTGAATCCCTAGTATAGGTTTCCTGCGTGAGCAGAGGGGGGTTGGACTAGATGACCTCCAAAGTCCCTTCCAACTCTGTTACTGAGGCCAGAAAGGGCGTAAAAAAAACTCACTGAACAATTGTCTCACTTAGCAACGGAAATGGCCCTGGTTGTGGTCATAAATCGAGGACTACCTGTACTGCAAGCGTTCGTGGTTTCAACTCCCTCCTCCCTCTTATCCCTTACTGTTGGCAATTCTCAAAGCGCCAGGTGCTACCCTAGCTAGAATAATAAAAGGAGATATTGATCATATAAGCTCTTCCTTGTGGAATCAATACTTCAAAGGACCTAGAGCCATTCAGAGTAGTGAAATAGACGAGGCTATCCCACTGGGTAATATAAATGTAAATTAATTGTTA